>NW_025333739.1:0-1709 GCF_019186645.2 Phyllostomus hastatus
AGATAAAACAGATTTCAAAACATAGGACATAAAAAGAGACAAGCAAGGACACTGCATTAATAGTTAAGGGAATAATCTATCAAGAAGGTATAATCCATATAAACATATATGCACCCAACATTGGAACACTCAAATATATAAGGGAGATCTTGGAAGACTTCAAGAAAAATAGCAATGGTAACACACACATAGTAGAGAATATCAAAACTTCATTGTCAACAATGCATACATCTCTCAAACAAAGAACCAACATGGATACCATGGCATTGACCAACACTCTACATCAAATGGACTTAATTTATATATACAGAACATTTCACCCCAAGAAGCAAAATATACATTTATGTCAAATACACATGGAATACCTTCAAAGATAGACCACATGATAGGATAAAAAACAAGGCTCAAGAGATTCAAGAATATTGAAACAATATCAAGCATCTGAGATCACAATAGATTGAATCTAAAAACCAACATTAAGGAAAAAATCAAAATAGTCAAATACATGGACATTAGTAACATACTATTAAATAATGTGTGGGTTACCTATTATCAAGGAATAAATGAAAAACTTTCTGGAAACAATTGAAAGTGAGCATACAGCAGCCCCAAACTTATGGGACACAATAAAGGCTGTCCTAAGAGGGAAGTTCACAGTGATACAGGCCTAGCTAAAAAAAAAGGTAGAAAAATCTCAAGTTAATTACCTAACTCTACATCTATAAGAACTAGAGGAACAACAACAAAGCCCAGAGCAAGTAGGAGGAAGGAAATAATAAAGATCAGAGCTGAATGAAATGACATAGAGTCTAAGAGAACAATTCAAAGGATCAACAAATCCAGGAGCAGGTTCTTTGAAGATATAATGTAATCAACAAGCCTTTACCCAGACTCATCAAGAAGAATGAGGACCTATAAATAAAACCAGAAACCAAAGCAGGGAAATGGCAACTGATATCACAGAAATATAAAGGATTGTAAGAAACTACCGAGAACAATTACATACCAAGAAATTTGACAATCTTGTTCAAATGGATAAATTTAAAAAGTACATGCTTTTCTAATATTGAATACTGAATATACTAAGAAGCTTCCACATGCCTAAATACTAATGAAATTGAAGGAGTACTCAAAGACTCTTGGCACACAAAAGCCTGGGACCAGAGACCTTCACAGGCAAATATTACCAAAGATTTAAGGAAGAGCTAAATCTTTAAATATGTCTATTTACTTCAGTAAGACACTTCCAACAATTTGAACTAACCATTTGAACTCAGGCTTATAATGTCAAAAAAATAAAAACCCTATGTTTGCACTAACGGTAGCAATGCCCTTGGTGTAGCTTACAACTCTAGAATGTCATGGAAGCAGCAAGTCTTCTGAACTTGCTCAGGCAAGTACATTAAATATAGACAATAGGTAGCAGAATTATTAGGTGCTATACAGATAGTGAAACAATTAAAACTTATGAGAAATTTAAGACATACTAAAGCTGCTACCATGAAAGCAAAAGGAATTCATTTAGCTGATGCTCCAGCGAGGAGGGCAGTATTAAACAGCAAAATTATTTTGACCTGAGAATGTGTGTTGCTTCCTGTTACATCAATGAAAGACTTTCTCTTACAGATCTAGTGGGCCACTGCAGAAGGAAAAGGGGGTCTGACAGCAAAAAAGGGAGACTTTGAAAACGAGAAATATAGAGAGTCAAA
>NW_025333740.1:0-1691 GCF_019186645.2 Phyllostomus hastatus
TTTTTCTCAAGGATATCAGTACAATAATATTTACCAACACTATTGTTAGAGATAGTGAAAAATTCAAGGCCCTGGCTGGTGTAGCTCAGTGGATTGAGCACGGGCTTTGAACCAAAGTGTCGCAGGTTCGATTCCCGGTAAGGGTACATGCCTGGGTTGCAGGCCATGACCCCCAGCAACTGCACATTGATGTTTCTCTCCCTCTCTCTCTCTCTCTCTGTCTCTCTCTCTCTCTCTCTCTCTCTCTCTCTCTCTCTATCTCCCTGTCTCTTTCTCTCTCCCTCCCTCCCTCCCTTCCTTCCCTCTCTAAAAATAAATAAATAAAATATTTTTAAAAACAAGAAAAAGTCAAAACAATGTAAACATTGATCATATTTCAATGTTTCAGAAATAAGGACTCCAAACAGGTGTGAGATGATCCTTTGGAAATTAGGGGAAAAAGTACAATTTCTGATTATATTTACTTTCATTTTGTACTTAAGAAATTTCCATTTATCTGTTTTTGAAGCACTGAATCCATTACTACTCTGTGTGTGCATATTATTTCCCACTAAATAAATATACACACAATGGGAAAAATCAACAGAATAAGATGTGTGTTTTGGGAGCAAAGAAAAAAAAGTTTAAAATGTGACAGAATGCATTGGCCAAGAGAGACAGCTCTCTGAAATGAAATTGTATGTACATTGTTACACTGAAATATTAAGACAACACAGATGTTTTGGAAAACGCATGGTGTGTGTGTCTGCATGTATTAAAGATTACACATTAAAGAGTTATCAGCGGTTCTCCCAGATAATGGACTTAAAGATATTTTTCATTTATATTTTATAAATGTTCTACAAGGAGTATGTATCTTCTTAGATATTTTAAAGTAAAGATAAATAAATTGATATGTTTACGTTAACCTATACCTGCCAAAAATGATAGAAATATGTTGTATGTCTTGGAAGGCTTTAAAATGCCTAGGAGGAATCTGATACTTAGATATTAGAGTTAATTTGTCCATGAAATGACCTGTGTTTTTTTTTAAATCGTTTGATTTGTAGCATTTTGACGCATTTTCCCCACTTCCATAGCTCCCATTTTTCCGAGCCAATATTAGCAGGCTCTATCGATAGCCTTAATATTCTTTCAAAGTTTGCAAATCACTAGCATGGACTAGAACATATATATGGTTATTTTTATGACTTCTGAATCTGTGATCATTGTGTCATGTATAATATTTTACATTCGTGCTTTATCTCTATTTTATTAGTTGTGCCAGAGATTTTGTTTTATTTATTTGATAAAAATGCCATGCTGTATGCTACATCATATTCCTAAGCAGTAGGATAAAGCCAAATGCCTTCTGTAGAAGGAGGACTGAATCAATTCTAGTGAAATAACACAAAAGTCCTCACTTAAAATGTGACACTTGACATATGACACATTTACTGAAGTAATGTTAATGGGGAAGGGCCAGAGCTATCACATTGTGATCACTGAAGCCACATTGTGCAAAAACCTGTCTGTACATTAGAAAAGATTAGACAAGAGCAGAGCTGTTGTGAATATTCACATTTGGTAAATTGGAGTTTTTAGAAAACTGATTGCCAAAATGTATAAATATAACTTTTAAGAAATTGAGGTTTTGTTTAATTTGTTGTCCCCTTTTTAGGTATTTATTGCAGGCCACCCCCCCCCCAGGC
>NW_025333741.1:0-652 GCF_019186645.2 Phyllostomus hastatus
GTAAATTACTGTGAAACCTTCTTTGTCCAAGAATGCTCTTAGTTGAATGAGGAGGGTCTTAGGAGGAAGCTAGTTTGTTCCTCAGCCTTACAGCTCTTTGACCCCCAACTCAATAGACCGGCAGAGTTCTTTGTTTTATATGTTCCTTACTTCCCCTAATGAGTATTGCACGTTACCTGAGTTATTATGTAGCATGAGCCCAATAAAAGCAGGTATGGACGGTAAATCAGCGCGCTCCCCACTAGGGGGGTGGCCATTCTGTCCCTACTTCCCCACAGAAACTGGTTTGTCTCTGTGCATGTGTGTTTTTTCTCGCGTATTGTCGAGCCATCCACAGTGTGCCGTGGTCACTGCTGGCCGGTGACCCACGCGCAACAGGATTGTATGTTGTTTCTACATTAATGCCTTCAGTTTGAACACTTGTGTAGCATTGATTCAGTGAAATGCTGCATTTGTTCTAGTTTTCATGAGAACTAACTTGTAAGAACAAGTATGAATTTTAGGTAAAAACTGCATTTCTCAAAGAATGAACAGTGATGAACTGCTTCAACACTACTAATTCTCTGTGAAATGTTACATATTTGGAGAACACACTGTTACTTCAACATTTTGTAGTAGTACCTAACATTACTACATGTACCTCTTTCAGTAC
>NW_025333742.1:0-3056 GCF_019186645.2 Phyllostomus hastatus
GTATCATTCCTCTTAAAAAGGAGAGAAAGTGGATAGATGAACGACCATGAATTTCCACTTTGCAACATCCTCTGAGCAGGTAACCAACATTTTCTTTGGCTCCCACCTGGTGTGAAAGTGAGGAAATAAGAAGACTTTCAACAGGATCTATGTAGCCTGGCATCAGAGTCTTTAAAGCTCCTTGAGAACGAGAACACCTAGATACCCAAATGCTCACCAGAATGTGTATCAGGACAGCATAACAACAATACATAAGGGAAGGGAGGACATGTCCAGTCTGAGTGCCCTCTGGCAAAGGGGAGGCCACCACACATTGTTAGGCTGGACAGAGCCAGAATTGGGCTCAGTTCTTGTTCTACATGATGGTGCAGAGGACAGGAAAGGGTTACATAGCACAGGGGTCCTCTAGGGGACAGGTGTCTGCTCACTGGACGAGATGTTCTCACTGCTTCTCTCCTTTGATGTCCACCTTCATTTCCTTTATGCTGGTCACACTGGACAGTGCCCAGGGCTCCTCAGAGGTGTCTATCAGCACCTTGGGGCATTCCTATCAGTTGGGGCATTCCAATCAAAGATGCCACCTGGACACTACAAGGCTGCACTAACTCCTCACTCACAGCTCTTGTCAACAAAGTGGGGGGGTTGTGAGTCATTTGTCACCAGAGCAAATCTCACATGTGTTCCATGGACGTCCTCAGTCTCTCAGATGCACTCCAGGCTTCACTGTGCCCTATAAAATAATGCCACTTCAGTGGAGATTTTCTGTTTATGGATTGTGTGAGGTTTGGTGAAGTAAATCAGGTGTTAAGCATTTACCTGGCTGTTAAATCCCATCACATGTTTCACTTCAGTGTAGTCATTTAATGCAAAGTACAACTACCCTGCATTTGGCTTCCCTCCATCTGTCACCTTGGCCCATCGTGGGCTCCCAGGCCCCTCCCAAGGATATCAGTCTCCAATCCCCTGACCAGGGTCTCTAGTGAATGCAGGGATCGCAAGTTCCAAACTGATCTGTATGACCAGAAAGCAGGTCCCCAATCGTCGTCACACATCTCAGAATGCCTGCTGACACAGAGTCAGTGCCTCTGTCTCTCTGGGAGACAGTGACCCCAGGGTCTCAGCATCCCATGTGGTCTAGAAACTTGGGAGGCCTCTTGAGTGGCTTACCTGTGGGAAGGGGCTGCCTGCTCTGCCCTGGGAGAAGTGAGATGAAAGGAAGGACACAGCATGTGTAGCACCTGTCTCAGCTTCAGGGTCAGGGCTGTACTTGTGGCAGCAGGACCTGGCCAGTGTGGCCCATTCCCTGCAGGTGGGCTGACACAGAGGCTGAAACTGCACCACCACCTGCAGGCCCAGGGGTCTCAGCCAGGTGAAGGGAAAACAAAACAAAACAAAACAAAACATATATATATATATATATAATATATATGCAATGATATATAATAAGATATTAATAAGATATATAATAAGCTATATAAGAGGTAATTATATATAATACAATATTAATAAAAGATTTATATATATATTAAGATTTTATTCATTTATTTTTTTAGAGAGGGAAAGGAGGGAGAGAGAGAGAGAGAAAGAGAGAGAGAGAGATCAATGTGCAGTTTCTGGGGACCCTGGCCTGCAACCTAGGCATGTGCCCTGACTGGGAATTGAACCTGTGATGCCTGGTTCACAGCCCATGCTCAATCCATTGAGCTATGACAGCCAGGACATATATCTATATATTTTTTGTTTTTACATCAAAGTGTACATCAACTGTTATTTTTAATAAAATTATGATTTTCCAACCTGTCAACAATGAATCTACTTCACGTGATATATTTGGCCTTGGGCAGATGTTGGGCATGATGTCAATTTGTTTTAATATCCATTTGAGTAATGCCTGAAACTAAAAGCCTATGGTCCCTCATCCAGTCCAGGTTCAATGTTTAAATGTGGAAAGATGGGCTGTCCACTTTCATGATTCAAAGTTGTTTCATACCCCAACTACACTCCCATCCATGACCCACACTTTTAAATCTGAGAGAAGAAATGTGCGCAGGGACCTGAAGGACACGGGACAGTGATCTAAGTCTCTCCTTTATGATAGCAGAGTCCCCCACATGCAAATTTCCTTCTCACATCCAGTTGAAATTGGCCCTTGGGCTGTGGGGGCTCACAACTGTCTCCTAACAGGGGACTGAGGTTTCTCGAGAAGGCAGAGCTGTGCTCCAGAGCAGATGAGAGTGCTGGGTCTCCTCCTGTGCCTGGTGACAGCCCCCCTGGGTGAGTGTCTCAGATGTCAGAAATAGTTCAGTGGGATGGTGGCTACTGCACATGACTGACAAAGTCTGATGTTCCTTGTCCCCAGGTGTCCTGTCCGAGGTGAAGCTTCAGGAGTCGGGCCCAGGACTGGTGAAGCCCTCACAGACCCTCTCCCTCACCTGCACTGTCTCTGGATTCTCTTTAGCAATATATAGCGTACACTGGACCCACCAGGCTCCAGGGAAGGGGCTGCAGTGAGTCGGTGCTATGTGGAGTGCTGGAAGTACAGAGTGCAAGCCAGCACTGAAATCTCGAGTCAGCATAACCAGGGACACTTCCAAAAGCCAAGTTTATTTGGCACTGAGCAGTATCACAACCGAGGACACAGCCATGTATTGCTCTGGGAAAGACACAGTGAGGGCATGTCAGTGTGAGCCTAGACATAAACCTCACTGTGGGAAGGAGGAAGGATGGCCTGCAGGGGCCACTCAGGACACCAGGGGGCGCGCTTCTCCCATCAATATTAGAGAACAGCCCGCGGGGGCAGGCGTGGACCTGGTAGGGAAGGAAGCAGCTTCCTCCCGGGAGGAGATTTCCTCTAAGAGCTCACAGGTGCATCCAGGGACCCTACCTTCCTCTCTGTGAATCTGATTTCTCAACTTTTCACTGCAGACAATAAACAACAAAGTACATATTTTGTAGAAGACAGGATGAGAGTCTCAGGAACTTAGGGCCTAACGGGGCCATGCTCAGGACATGGTTGGCATCCCAGAAGTGATCTCAGTTGGACAGAGTGAGTCATG
>NW_025333743.1:0-10571 GCF_019186645.2 Phyllostomus hastatus
GCCCTTACTATAAACCAGCAATGCCTGGCAGAATGCCAGCCTGTTTCTAGAGCCAACCTCTCTAAATCTGAAAGTTATTCTGAGTCCTTTTTTTCATTTGTTCCTAATTCACTAGTCATTGTGTATAATTATGTGTTACAGGGATGATTACACAGCAATGAATTACAAATCAAACCTGGCTTTTCAGTATATATAGCTTTGGTTATTAATAACCATTATTTTTGTGGAAGCTCCCTCTCCGTGAAATGCAGGTGCAGGTTGCTGCCACTTAGGCTGTGCCTAATCACACTCTACCACCAGGACAGAAAGAACCTTTTGGAGGCATGCATTCATCACTGGTACTTTTCTAAAATATTGAACACATAAAATGGATAAACACAGGGGCATTATATCAGAAGAATGATTTCTCAAAATTAACTGTTGATTTTCCAGATTTTTTTTACATAGAAAATCAAATTACCCCACACTGGCATAAAAATATTGAATTTATATACTACAGAGTTATTGCTATAAACAAAAATATGGATTATTCAAAGGTAGCTTTTGGGTTGATTTTTTTAAGGTAAAACATGAAATGATATCAAGACTGGGTATTTTCTAGTCTCTGAAATGTCACATTACCATAAATTAGGATATATAGTGTTGTAATACAGCTAACATTCTGTGAAAATAAACAAATAGGCATTTTTAAAGCAAACCTCATTTCAAAATTGCAGCATAGACATTATATGTCCTGTGACCTTGGGCACATTTCTTACTCTGTGTGAATATCAGCCTGTGTCTATAAAGTGGAGATGCTCATCTTTTCCAAGAGATTTATGACAATAAAATGAGTTAGTGGATAAACTTCACTATGGAGTGTTTGTTACATAAAGGAGATAAATCTGGTAATTCTGGTAGTATAATGAATTGAAAAACATAGACAATGATTTAAACACAGAAATTAGAAGCTCAGTGGTTGCCTATTACATACAACTGCAAACTTCTTTCTAGACATACTTTTTTCTGATTGTTACTTTCATCTTTATCCTTTTATAAAAATGCTTTAGTAGTTTACACCTGATTGGCTAATTTCTCTTTTTGCTATCCAGTATGCAAACATTCATGTATGACTTGTAAAAATAGCTTTTCCAAGTCGTTTCTAAATGTGATCATTCATTCGCTAATTATTCAGTCATTCACACCAGTTGTGTCATTGGCTCTACACATTTGTATATGTAAGGTTTGCTTCCTCTCATGTCCTCTTTTAAGGGAGATAAGTACATGCATTTTATAATAAAAAAGAAAAATATGTCTTATAGAAGGAATATGAAGACATATATTTTATATATAAGACATATTCAAGGAAGTTCAAGAGAGTGGGCCACTAATTTCCTCTGAGAGGTGTGGATGGCTTTATCTGAGTGGAAGGAATGGTAGGTAGGGGAGAAAATTCCAGGAAAAGAAAACTCTGAGAACTTAGAGGTCACAAAAAGTCGTTCAGTGTTTGGGGATCTAGTCCATTTGATTAGAATATGTGATACACATAGATAAAGGCTGAGGGGAGCCTGATTGGACATATAATTAAATCAGACCATAGACAGCTTCAAATACAAATGAACATGTTTTGCTTTATCTAGTGAACACCGACAGGTCTTCCTAGAGCGTACACTCAAATCAGAAAAAAAGTAGATGTTTGGATCTTTTAGTAAAACCAGTCTGGTCACTATTTAGAGCTTGAAAGAGCACAAAAAATATGTTTTGATTTATTCATTCTTACTTTTCCAAAGTCTTTTCTTTGATCTTCTAATGGTTCCAAAAGTGTTTTTTTCAGGAAACTGTTTTATGTGAATTACTGACTAGCTTATACACAAAGATTTGTTTTAATGGAATAGCCTATGAAACTGCTACAAAACCCTTCTTTTGGAGTTTGTGAGACCAAAATCCTTGACCTTCATGGATCACAGGTTTGGTGATGCAGACACTGGCCCACAGTGTCTATGTCATTATGGATGAAATGAGACATTCACACAGACTACCGAGTCTGGTGGAGGAAAAGGGACAGCATGGCTTTTCTCTCAAGGGGAGGAAAAGCCATGGCCTCTGCCATGATAGGCATTTATTTCTATCTTTGGGCACATTACATGATTGTCTTCATTTACTATGCACGGGTTCACTTTTGGTGGTTACCTTTACAGAAAACAAAGAAGCCAATGCTGTTAATCATATCACAGAAGAGGGATATTTGCAAATGAAAAGGCAAAAGTGGTTGAACCAGTTACACTCATCCTTGAAAAGTTTAGTATGGATTTTAGAAAGTTACTTTGCAGTAAATGTCCTCAATTCAGGGTGAGGGAGTTTTTTAGCAAGAGCAAGGCTCAAAGTGGCCTAGGCACATTGTAGGCCTGATTCCCCATGGGCGAACCTTCTGTAGGTGTGGGTCCTGTGCATCTCCGAGTGGGAGCTGGGTCCATACCACACAGAACGGTCTCCTACAGTTTGGTACTGTGTCAGCCAAAAGAAAGGAAAAAAGAATAGGAAGCTTTGAATATATTTCTTGTGGTGTTTCACATTCTGGTGCCTATTTATAAGGATAGGGGTGGGGCAGAGTGTTTGGTTCCTTTAAAATAATCCATACATTAATAGTTTGGTTTATTTTTGTTCCCCCTTTGCCTTTTGAAACTGCCTTATTCAGATTTTTTAAGAATTAAACTCTCAATATATAATGTACATAATATTTGGGCTACAAATTCTAAAGACTAAATTATATACTTAAAAACAAAAGGTCAAAGAAAGTGTTTCCATTCAGCAGATAATATAGTTAGGTCATGTATGGTAAAGTGGATTTGCATTTGCTTTTGTACCTGCTAGAAGGAATATGTTATATTTTTAAAAGCTAACAATAATTATAATGGTTCATACTCTTTAAAATACTTTATCATGAGCTAAATAAAAAATTAAAAATGAATATATGCAGTTCACAACATTTAGCATAAACTACTCAAACAGAAATTAAATGTATTACTTTTGTTAATCAAATTCTTTTCATTTTTTCCTACTTTGAATGTTTTAAATGAAATTTTCCATTTTAATATTCTTACTTTTTAAAAAATATCCTCATGTGATCATGTATTTTAAAACAATATGCAGCATCCTGTGTATTTAATGTTTTTGTGTCTTCATTTATGTATGTTCTTTCTTTTAACAGTGTTATTTGACTTTATATTAATTATCAATAACTCTTAGAAATCATTTAAGTTGAGAAAACCTTACTTCAACCTATTAGGTAAAGTCGGCACCATTTTAACAAAATAAATTTTTATACATTTGTAGGCTTCAGGCAATTATTATTTATCTTATACTTATTACCTTGACCTTGATCTAGCAGATGACACTTTCATATTATGCAAATAAATTACTTTATATGAAGTATTTGGGTTATTGTTTTTAATATTACAAATAACATTATCACTATTAAGCATGATAAGACTACTTTTAAAAATCTTTGCTTCAATAAATAAAGTGGAATTTGTTTATTAATGTAAAATTCTTATTCCTATTATTTAAAGTGATTTGTCACTCAAGGAGTTATTGTTCCTGATGCATTAAGTACCATAAGCATCAGAGTCTGTTTACTATGAGGTAGGGATGAAGTAAAAGATGGGAAGCCCTAGCTGGCATAGCTCAGTGGATTGAGCACGGGCCGCGACCAGAGCATCGCAGGTTCGATTCCCAGACAGTGCACATGCCTGGGTTGCAGGCCATAACACCCAGCAACCCCACAGTGATGTCTCTCTGTTTCTCTCTCTCTCTTTCTCCCTTCCTTCCTTCTCTAAAAATAAATAAATAAAATCTTAAAAAAAAAAGAAAGTATCCTTCAAATGGAAATTGCTTAAAAAAAAAGATGGGTGGGTTTCTTTCCTGTTTCACTCTCAATTTTTGCCAGTTTCACCATTATAGACATCTTTGTCACAACATTTAAAATGGGAAAGAAGTAGAGGGTTATAATAAAATGAAGTGTAAACTAAAGGTTATAACAAAGTAGAAAGTTTAAATCAGCTGGGAACAAAATTTTAATAGTATATCTTTTCCACTTCAGGAGTTTCATGCTTCTGCCTGTAAATTGTTGTTGTTTTATTATTTGGCCCAGTTTTTGGAAATCTTTGGAATAGCTTAAGAAAAAAAAACTTTTTTACCATCTTTTTTAAAGATTTTTTTAAATATTAAAAAAAAGATTTTATTTTTATTTTAATTTTAGAGAGGGAAGGGAAGGAGATAGAGAGAGAGAGAGAAACATCAATGTGCGGTTGCTGGGGGTCATGGCCTGCAACCCAGGCATGTACCCTGACTGGGAATCGAACCTGCGATACTTTGGTTCGCAGTCCATGCTCAATCCACTGAGCTATGCCAGCCAGGGCCTGAAAAAAAAAACTTTTAATAAAAGTATTAACAACCCTTTAGGGGAAAGGAAATTTCTAATTATTTTCGTTACTAGAAATGTATGTTAATTAGTTATCCAATGTTATAACCAGGAAGTGGGGAAAATTCACATTTCTCAGCCAATTGTGTGATGCCACAGTATATTTGATAGTTCTTGAAAGCATTGTATATGTGGAGTAAGTCCCTCCAATGGAATTTCAAGTTCAATAGGTTCCCGCCTAGGAAATTCCTCTATAATTGTAGTATGTAATGGTCTCTCAGGCTTTATCTTGATCTTGTCCTGAAAGTGACAAGCCCAGTCTTATGGCATGATAGGGAGACATCTCTGCAAATATACTCCTGCAAGTGCTTTTGCTGAGAAATCTTGGGTTTTTTTAAGTATCTTTACTTACAGTAAGTTTAGTGTGGTGAGTGTGATATATGCTATACTCTGCTATCTGTTTCTTTCATATAAGGAAGCAGAAAAAAACACTTAGTAAAAGTAGCTGCATTTTAAAGACATTTAGAAATGTATAAAACAAGTCTAGACAGATTGGAAAAGTGATGCAAAACTTCTCAGGGCAAATAGTTTTAGCTTAGTAAAGGGCCAGAGAGATAGAAAAATGTGGTTACACATATATTAAAGAGTGGGTATGGTCATTTCTTTTCTTTTATGAGGACTGTGAATTGTGATAAATTGTTAGTTGGTAAATTAGATTATTAGTGTTTAAATAAGTTTCTGGTAAAGAAAATATCTTTTGTAACCAGTGACTGAAGAAATTACTGTCTCTAGAACTGTTTTATACTCTCTCTAGTACAGTAAATTATCTCTAGGATTACTGTCGCTAGGATAATTTTTTAAACCTGATGAGGTGGACATTGTTTCATTACTTTGGAGTAGACAATGTCTGTTGCAGTAATGAATGAACTCTTTTGAGAAAGCACAATAGTTTGGCATATTCTAGATTGAACTCATGGCATAAAACAGTACTCGTTATTTAGTCAAAAAATTATAATACAGAGGATTTCAATTTGCTATCAGGTAACTAAATGATACAAGGTGAACCATACATCAATTTAATAACTCAAACAGATTATGATAATAATAGTCATTCTTTCAACAAATATTTTCAGTGATTATAATAATATGTATAGGGGTGAAACGGTGAATGAAGGTGGATACAGCCCCTGACTTCCTGCATCTAATAGTCTGAGACAGAGGTGGGAAAGGGGGTGATGTACAAACATAAGAAATAGTCCACATGGAGAATTGTCAGTGAAGAGAGGTATGTGGTTAGGGTCCAGAAGCTTTTTGTGGGGATTTCTGACCTAGATGTGTAGGGCAGAGGCTATGCTAATTAAAATGTGAGATGAATGTCAACCTATTTCATATGTCCAGTTTACCTATTCCAAGGGAAAGTTAACATTTGATCATTTCTAGATAATACCTGTATATTCCATGAACAACTTATGAAATAATAAACTCAAGCTGCCACTTCCACAGATAATGGCTTAACTCTTCTGAAAAATCCATCTTGTTTTCTAAAATGATCAAAATCAAGAAAGTTTGTGTATTTTAGTTTTTATCCTCTATTTTAATGTTATTAAATTGGATTCCTTCAGCTCTTACTATTTCCTTGAGGTTAAGAGAGAAGTTTACTTGCTAATAATCTCTAAACTTTGGGAGCCAACATCTTTTTCATCCTGATACCTGAAGGTTCTTGTTTCACATTAGCTAACCCATATTTGTAGCAAAACTGGTTCTGTAGCATTAGACTTTTGGGGGTAATTAAGGGATAAATTTGAAGGTGATTCTGAGATATGACATAGAAGAAAAGAACCACAGAGATGACCTTGGTGCTCCTCACACTGGACACAAACACTGTGATACACATTTTGGACGCATACTAGGACACTTTCTCTGCTTCTACCTGTTTCTCAGATCTCATTGTAAAGTACAGATCTTACTCATGCTCTATTTTCCAGATTAAATCTCAGCTAATTCTGTTCCATTGTCTACATAATGGCTTCATTAGTCATGTTACGGTAACTCACAGATGGTCTTCTGGTTCTTTGTGGCATCCATGCCTCCATGTCTGATTTTTGTGAACCAAATTGTAAGTGTGGGAGACAGTGATCTCCTAGTTTAGCATCCAACCCTGTGTCTTTCTCACCACAAGCACTCTCCCTGCCTCCAATCCCAGGACCTCCAGTTTCCTATCATAATAACTTTATGCAATGGCAAATGTACTCAGCAGTGTTTGAAAGTTGAATTTCAGTGAAAACAATTAGATTACTGCTTCCCAGAAAGTGATTTTTAACTCACAAAATGACTACCTCCTTTCAGGAGTCAGAGGAAGATGTGATACCTTTCAAATAGGCTGAAATATTAATAATAATTGTACCATCCCCAAAAAGTAAAGCATAAGAACATTAGATTAGAAACTCCTTTTTGCATAGGTGAGGAATAGTTTTTATTCATTTTTAATGTCTCCCAGTAATAAATTTGTTGAAAATCAAGTTTTAAAAAATTTCACAGATAAATTAACATATATTTCCTATTTTAAAACTCCTTTCTCATTTCTTTCAAGCATATAGTCTTTGGGAAAGATGACCAGAAAAGCCTTTGTGAGATAGAATATGCATTAATGTTGTAGATTACTAATGTGATTTAAAACCATAGAGTTTTATGTAGGTTGAGACGTGTCCCTTGTGGATTACTCTTAATTCCACACCCTTTTGTAAACAATCCCTTTATTAAAATCTCTTAAATCACCCCACATTAAGCATGGCTTCCATTTTCTGAAGATTCTGACTGCTCATTATTAATACCCAAATATGTTACATGACAATCATATGATTAAAATAAGGCTCCTGTTTTGAAAGCAAAAATCACTCTCTCCTGCTTCTGCCCATAAACATTGTCCTCAAATGTAGACCACATCTTATCAACTAAAAGGTAAGTTTGGACCAGTCATTTTATTAACCACAACAATGGCACAAGGTTATTTTCTCAAAATGACTGGAACCTGGATTTAGGATTTAGAGTGCCTGACATTCCTAAACTAAGGATCTGTTTCACCTTGGGAAGCAAGAAATGTAGTTATTTTCAAATAAGTTTATTTCATATCTTCAAAATTGTTCATCGGTTTAGAGTTTGTGGTGCCTTTGTCTGGAAGCTAGTGTAGTGTTGTAATTAATAACTATCCTCATAGGAGAGGAAAATGTGCAGTAGTAAGTACACCTTTTTTTCAGGTTATCTGGCTACAATTTATACTATTTCCCCATCCCCCGAGGCTCTAAACACTAAAAACTGTGTGTCATAATCTCAAGTATTTTCTTAGTAAAAATCCCACAGTTTTGTGTTTGTCACTGTTCCCAGAGTAGACTACTGAATCTGTGGAGATTTGGGAACCATTTAGGGTTTGGAATTCAAAGCTGACTTGAGCAAATGGATTCTGATCCATAGTAACATTATAGAAAAATTTTACTGAGAAGAGAGAGAGCATGCTGGGAACTATTTTTTGTTTCCAAAGGAATTGTCATCATCAATTAAATCACAGATATATACTGAGCATGTAGGGCATGTCCTACCTGAAATAGTTAATAATATTTAAGTAATCATATAATACATTTGAACTAGTAGACTGAATGGGTCCTGTCTATTGACCCCTTACTCTTATTGTTTTCAGATAAATGGAATGTGATTACTAATTCATTATATTTAAAGCTAAATATAAAAAAATGATGTTCTGAGCTATTTGAGAGATATCCATCTAATGTATATTCCCAATTAGCAACATTATGAAGAATAACTCCAAAAGGTAAAAAGCAGAGGTTTACTTTAATTGTATTATGACTATGACTCATATCATTATCAAAAGGAAACTAAAATGGGTTAATGATGTTTAGTTTGACTGTACATTTGTGCTGCTAATGATCTTGACTCAGTGAGGGGACAAAATGCTTACTTTAAGAACTATTGGCTAGGATCCATTGGGAAAACAACTGTCTCTTTACGAGTGCACCTTAATGAGTGCCTTAGGCTCTGTAATTAAGGACTTATGTTGGATAAGGGGAAAAACAGATGGATTCAAAGCTTGGTGGGACAAGTGATTCTGCAGAAAAATATTCAGGGAATTTTGAAGGATGGAGGCAAGTAAGTCAAGAGTAAATGGGGAGAAAGAAACTAAGAAATGTAGTTATAAGCTGGAGTTCAGAATAGAAGAGTGTTGGAGTTCTTATTGGTCTGAAATGAGAAGCCATTTTCTGGAGATCTTACGAGGAGGTAGAAGGACCAGTAATAGCATAAGTGACTTTTATATCCTTAAATATTGTTGATTCTGAGTAATAAAGCACAAGGTAGATTTAATAATCTTGGTTGTAATTAGTTTCTTCTGAAGCCTAACTTATAAAGCAAGGAGCTAGTGAAATAAAAGTGCACAGTGAAAAAGGTTTAAAGGGAATCAAATACTTCTATATTCTTTACTGTTTTTTATTATGGTAATGTTTAATATTGTCTGAATTTACAGATCTCCAAGTGTATTTGCTATGAATAGATGTTTTGTTATCAGAGCCAATCATTATGAAGAGCAGCAGTGGAGTTCCATGTGCAAACAGAAGAAGGTATAGAAGTCTTGACCAGAGTAAGATGTAAAAGATAATTAGAATTTGGGAACAGAACATTTTTAGGAGATTATTTGTACTAAAAACATACCCATCACTTCTAAAAGTTTCTTTCTCCCCTCCTGAATTGTTGCACTTACTCCAAACACATTAAGTTCTGTACATTAAATATTTACAGCTTTTAGTGTCAATTATACTTCAATAAAGTGGTTTTAGAAAAACTTATGGCTAATATATATTGTATTTTTCTAAATCTCATTTTCCAGTTGCTCGCTAGTTTATATACAAATATAATTGTTTACATGTTAACCTTGCATCTTATAACATTATAAAATTTAAGTATTAGTTTTCTAGGTTTTTGTAACATTCATAAGGATATTTTCCATAAACAATGATGTTGTCTACAAATAATAACAATTATACTTCTTGCTTCCTAATCTTTATGCCTTTTGTTTCTTAGAGTATTGCACTTGCTAGCAATGTCATTGTTGAAATAGAAGTGGTGATATCAGAAATCTTTTCCTGGTTCCACTTCTTAGGGGAACAAGGGCTAGTATTTTACCATTTTGTATGATATATACTGCAGGTTTTTCATAGGTGCCCTTTATAAAATTGAAGAAGTTCCCCTTGATTTCCATTTTGAACTTTATGAAAAATATAGTTTAACCAATGTTCACAGAAGTCCTATCTATAATGAGCAAAGCCTGGAAACAATTTAAATATCCATTTACAAGAGAATAGCTGAAAAAAATAAATAGATAAAAACAAATCATGATATATTCATACAACAGAATGTGTGGCAATAAAAAAGAATGGAACCACTGATAATATGTAGATACAGATAAATTCTACAGAAATCATGCAAAGCTTAACAGGAGAGTTCATGTTACATTCATGACCTATTTGTATGGTGATCTAGAAAAGTAAACCTAATTTATGGGCATAGAAGTTAAAAAGATTATTTCCTGAGGCCAGACAGTGGGGGTTTGACTAGGAATTGACAAGGGAATAAATGAGTGAAGTGTTTTTGTTTTCCTTGTTATTTTTTGGTTCAAATAAATTGAATTAAAAAGTAGTCAGTGTCCTCCTAAATAAACAAACAAACAAATAAGAATTTTACCTGAGCATAACTTGGTTGACTCAAATTTACAGTGATTTTCAAGTTAGGTCTTAACTCTCAGATCTAATACATTTGTAAATTGTCAGGTTATGAGTACAATTATGCTTAATTATTTTAAAGAAAAAAATTAAGAACCTGAATTGCCAATAGTTCATGAGTTCAATTGATCAATGTTTGAAATTGAAACTAATAGTTATATAGCCTTAGATAATCTCCAGTTTACTTTTTTAAAATTCATGGTAATTCCTGAGCATTATCCAATATAATGAAGTTTAACCCTAAAATTTAAAATCTTTGCTCTCAGTATATTAATACCAAAATGAGTCCATTAAGTAAAACTGTTTCTTCAATTCAAAAGGGCAATGGTGCCCAGTGCTGGTGTGGCTCATTTGGTTGAAATGTCATCCTGTGGCCTAAAGTTTGCAGA
>NW_025333744.1:0-676 GCF_019186645.2 Phyllostomus hastatus
ATGATCCCTCATGGGAGAAGTTCACTGCCTCTGTGTGGGAGCGCACAGATGATGTCACTTCTTAGATCTCCTCAGGTAATCTAAAAGAAACCTTAAGGGGCACCATTTAGCTGTAAAAAGTGTGCAGAGGCCTTTGGGATCAAGTTCCCACTTCGCATCCATAACCTGCTTTGCTGCCCCTGCACTGGCTTTCACAACTCCTCTCCTCCAAACCACTCTCTCTATCTGAAGTGCATCTTATTACCCAGGGAGGATATCCAAGGGGGCTTCAGCACATCTGCACCCTGGGGAGGAATTTGGTCTCCATAGGCTGTGAAAAGTGAGGCACCCAGATTCTGTGCTCTACCTGACTTGTGACTTTAAATGGTGCACAGTGGGCTGCCTGCTCAGGCAAAGTCTCTCAGCAGCAAACCCACAAAAGAAATGGGGAGAAACCTCCGCCAGGAAGGCCTCAGTGATTCCGCCAAAATGGCCCATCCACCTGGCAGCAAACAGGTCAGGGTGTGGGGGCGTCTCACCTGTATTCTGGACACACAGCTGCGGGAGGCGGGACAGTGAGCATTTCAACCACAGTAGCGACCCTCTGGCTTCACTTGCACAGGAATGTGAACTCACGGGATCAGTATGGATACTAAAAACTCTAAACCCATGAAGATTAGTATGATGTCTCGCTTCT
>NW_025333745.1:0-19257 GCF_019186645.2 Phyllostomus hastatus
ATGTGCAATGGGTTTAGGGCCTCATATAGTGATACTCAGATGGGACTTTAAAACAGAGGAATCTGAGGACATCTGAGGCCACCTAACTCCCGAAGAACTTATGGGGTCAGTGGTATGGGCTGAGTCAGTGCATCTGACAGCTTCAGCCAAGGGAATCCCTGGTGGCTTCATAGACCCCAGGCTTTGTAGCTCCCTGTTGGGTCAGTGGGGTTTAGTAAGGTGAGTTCTCTGTCCTCAAAGGTGTAAAAGCACATGGTATCCCTGAGGGAGAATCCTGAGGTCAGGATACTGAATTCAATTCCAGACAAGAGAAGCTGAAGGTCCATGCACAGTGAGTCCAGACAGAACCCACCCCTGCAGGGCATAGGATGGGCAGTGGGGGTTGCATGCAGGCTGAGGCAGTCTGGGGTAGAAGTGAGGAAGCCTTGGGCCTCAGTGAAGGTCTCCATCAAGGCTTCTGGATATACCTTCACCAGCTACTATATTCACTGGGTTTGACAGGCACCATTACAAGGGCTTGAATGGATGAGAAGAGTTAACCCTAACAATGGTGACACAAACTATGCACAGAAGTTCCAGGGCAGAGTAAGAATGACCACAAACAAGTCCCTGAGCACAGCCTACGTGGAGCTGAGCAGCCTGATATCCAAGGACACTGCTGTGTACTAATGTAATACATACACAGTAAAGAGAACAACATGTGAGCCCAGACACAAACCTCACTGCAGGAGGGGCTGGGGACACCAAGGGTTGTTCAAGGTCCCTGGACACAAGGACCTTCTCATGAGCATGTTCACTAGGAGTTCTGTGCTGGTTTCCTATGCAGTTTCATCTTCCTGTAACAGTGTCGCTCAAGAAATCTCTCTGGATTCCTGATTCTGAATTCACCTCTGAAGTCTCTGAGTTAAACAAGTCTGTTGTAAAGAAAGACAGTATTCTCATGTGAATCAAAGTAAGAGTCTCTTCTAGCCACCTGTGTGCCCAATTTCAATGAATCATCAAACCTTCTCACCCATGTCGGCTGAATCTCTTCAGAGGCTTTTTTCTGCCTAATAGGGCAGCCCAGCCCCACATAGATCAGTGTCAAAACTGGCCAGCAGCAGACCACATTCGTGCTGGACAGTGGGCAACAGCAGCAAATGCAATGAATGCCAGAAAGTGAAACACTCCCAGTAGTGATGGCCACTGACTTGGCAGCATGCTCATAGCACCCAGCATAGGTGACATCACACAGGACAGATGGACCTACAACAGCTTGATGTGGACGTCCAGGCTGGAGACTAAATCACAAACACCAAGGGACATGGAGGGGTTATACTGCACATTGTTTTAATCTCCAGGAAGATTGGGGAAGGCCCTTCAACAAGTTAGGCCTGCTTCAATAGAGCCAGGAAAGGGGACTGTGTCAGGCTTTTATTTTGTTGAGAAGGTGGTGCCAGGGGGTGATCTGTTTGTTGGGATTGTATGCTTTCCATCTCCCAGTGACCCCTAAAGCAGGGGCCCAGACTTTCTTATCAGATTTCCTATGTGGACAGATGAAGAGGGCACAGGAAGGACCCATCAGTTGTCAGCAGTCGAGCATAAAATAAAATCAAGTTTGACTACCTATTTCACTTGCCAACTACAATAAATGAGAAAAAAATGAGATGAATGGTCATTTTGTATGGACAACTATCATGTCTCTAGAAAATGAAAAGAATGGTTATGAGTAAGCAAATGAAGATGAAGATCATTGATGATGATGATGATAAAGATAGATCAGGGTCCTGGTCGTCTAATGTCTTAGGAAGGATCTTTCCCAATACAAGGCCATAGGATTTTGGAAGGTCAGGGCTCATGTGTCTGCTTCCAAACATGATAGGCTTCCCCAAAATCTATGGGGACTGTGAGTTTAAGGAGTCCTAATAAATGAAATGTTCAATTGAATACAATTGTATGTGATTCTTTGGATGTAACACAAAACCCAATGATGAATTTCATGGAGTTTCATTGATGTATTTGCAGTTGAAACTCTTGAAAAACACCTTCCAATAAGTTTCAAGAGCAAGACTCCTGTCATGTTCACTGCAAATTCACAGCGAGTTATAGAACTCGCTGATTGAAAACCAGAGACTGTCAGCAAGAGGGAATGGAAAGCTACTGTTAATCTGTGGATGACAGGAAGGTATACATATCATGGGCCATTTCCACTATCCTTTCTTGTCTGAATGCAGTGGGGAAGATGGCAATTGTGAGCAGAAATCACCAAATTCATGATTCTCTCCATTCACATGTCAGAGAGGACAACTGATATGAACTGGGTGGAAGAAGATGGGCCACTAGTAAGAGTGGGTGGAAGTTTGGACACAACAGTTCAAAGTAAATTAACCCATAAATACTGTTTAGGTAAGAATGTCCTTTTTCAGTCTCTGCAGAGATTGTGGGTGGTGGTGACCATGATGTGTGGGTGTCCTGGCCACATGGCACAGTGCTGGTTTGTGGCAAATCTGTACAGTGAGCACCTCTGCCACTGCACGTGTAAGTGGGGAAAATGCAAATTCAATTAGCTCCTGTCACCTGAATGGGCCACAGGTTTCTGTCAGGGAATTACCTCCAGGCATCATGGAACCACACACACAATAAATACAACATGTTCACAAGCCATTAGGAGTGAAAGTGGATGAAACTGTCCTAATCATTGGCAGGAACTTTGAGGATTCAATGTCTCACCTTCACCACTTGCCCAGAATTTAAAATTTAACAACAGTAATTTGAAATTATCTTATTCTAACAGGGAACTCTTTTGAGTAATAAAATATCTGAGCAAAGTAGGCATCTATAAAATTTTCCATTCTTTTACACTTAAAATCATGGACTAAATATAAACATGTCACAGTCATTGCTTTAGATTCCTTGGTGGATTAATCATTTGGGGGTTCTGATGGCATAATAACCCAGGTTAAGGCTGCTTGTTTGACATAATGAGTTCTGAGAGCATTTGATTTGCTTCTGTGCAATAGGTTTTTGTATTGACTTCCACCCTCATAATATTTCAGTCTCTGGGCTAAATGAGTGCCTCAGGCTTCCTCATGTTGTTCATGGGATGAGGTTTCCTGGAGATATGAGCACCCTCTTTGTTTGCACAGAATCCTGTCATCATCACGCACTGCCCCCCCCCCAGATGGCTGTTTTTCCCCCTTACTTGTCTCTTCCTGATTGACAAGCCCTAGACATGGAAGTACTTTCCAACATCTTGGCTGATTTAAATCAGGTGGAAAAACGTATTTGGGCAGAAAGTTCCATTATTTTGCTTCATTCTGGTTATCAGCCTCGAGGGTTAATATTGATGTGTAATCCATCAACAAATAATATCAGGTCCAGGTTCTGACGAGTCTCAGATTAATTGAAGGTTTGTACTGAATTTCCCCTAATGGAGACTAGGCAATCATGGGCCCCATTGTGGAATGTAGTTATGACACCTGCCTGTCCGAGATTCACCACACAGGTGTGTGGGCCTCACCTGGAACTTGGAACATGGTCAAAATTTCAAGTCAGTGATTTCCTATATGAGTGACTCCAGATATTATGTGTGTCTATTTCATGAGAGAGAGGGGGAGAGGGAGAGAGAGAGAGAGAGAGAGAGAGAGAGAGAGACAGAGAGAGAGAGAGAGAGAGAGACAGAGAGAGACAGAGAGAGACAGAGAGAGAGAGATTGAATTGGATAAACACTGAGGAAAATCACAATCCTGAATGTATATGAGTTCAGATGGGGTTCATTCACCATTTATGTTAACATATCCTCATGGACAGACTTCCTTTTCCCTAGTGCACATTGGTATACTCAGTGCATCAGGCTCAAGTTCAGTGGATGCCCATCATGTGTGCACATGGTGAAAGCACTCCCAAATTTTCCATAGAGACATGAATAGGGGCTGTGGGACAGAAGAGATTATTATTTTGAAATTTGTTGTTGATGAACAAAGGAGGCCCCAACATACTCCCTCTCCTGCTCCCTGATTACAGTTGCAACACATGTCCACATAGACACAGATTCCGATGATGAGAATAAGGCTGAACTGTCAAAGATGAAGAAATCATATAAAATTACATCCACAAGCTTAAGTAATGGGGGCGTATATGAATGGTTTATGTATTCTGTAATAAATAGATAAAGAAAAATAATGTTCTTCATATCAATAAGATTTTATTTGTAGCTGTTATTTTGTAAAGATTTTATTAATTGATTGATGTATTTATTTATTGATTTACTTACTTATATTTAGAGAGAAAGGAAGGGAGGGTGAAAGAGAGGGAGACAAATATCAATATGTAGTTTCCTTTCAGGTACCCCCTACTATGGACATGGCCCGCAGCTCAGGCATGTGCCCTGACTGGGAATTGAACCAGCAACGTTATCATCTGAAGGCCAGTACTCAGTCCACTGTGCCACACTAGCCAGGGCATATATCTGTCATTTCATGTAGTGACTTGCATCAAGATTTTTCATAACCAAGTTTCTGTAATTTAATAACACACTCCCCAATCTCCAATTACATTTTTACCTAAACAGATCTAGTCATAACTCTTTCTTGTGTCTCCAAGGTTTGAACCTGGTTTTACCACGTTGTCTAGCTGCAGAGGTGTCCAATATTTTGGTGTATCAGGGACACACTGGAATAAGAAAAGCTGTCTTGTGCCATGCATTAAATACATTGCAACATGCAATAAAATAAACCTCATATTGTTTTAACATGTATCTATAATTTTGTGTTAGGACACATTCATAGCCATCTTGGGATAAATGTGGCCCACAGACCACAGGTTGGGCACCTCTGAAGAGAATAAAAAAAGAAATGAGGTAATGAAGCTGCTGCAGATTTTCAACCAAACTCCACTGAAGTAACATTACCTGGAAGAAATCCCTGCTTCTCTGTATATTTCACACTTCTGTCTCCCAATGATCAATACAGACACACAATCTCCTCCAACACTGGGTCCATGTGCTGTATGGTCACACTCTGTTCTTAGATTGCTGTCTCCTCAGCACAAACCCCCTGCAGTTTTCATCCTCCCTCTCATTGTGAAGGTTGATGTCTCTATCTTTAACATATTTTCTTATATGACTATTTGAGAATATTTTCTACTGGGTCTACCCACTGTCAGTGTGGTCAGGTCTGTTGCCCTTCCAAAGAGGTTATTAATATTCAAAATGTTATAGTTTTTCCCCCCAGTAGATATAACATTTTCTTTCCTGGGGATGAGCACTCCTGAGTAGCCCTTCTAAACCCACACCAACATATGCACACCTATTATAATTTATTCTCGATGTATAACAATATGCATTGATTTCCATCTGGCTCATATTCTCTCTATGAACATGACAGACCTATGTACATCAGTTGAAATGAAGGGGACAGAAAACACCCCATGCATGTGGAGCTCCTGGTTTTGTACATCAGGGTCTGTCTCTTCCACTCTGCCTGCCTCTAACAAGTCAGCCCACATTTTTAGGTTATAGCCAAAGGGCTTCAATGGTTATTCTAGAGATGCTTCCTCCAACCTCTGGTGACTCTCAAATAACCTACATCCAGGAAGGCAGTGTTTATTCCTTAATCCATTCAACAAATATTATTGAAAATCCAGGATGTGTTATTTTATATTCAAGGATTTGTTAATGCAAAGAAGGGGAGTAAAGTGTCTTTTGGATTTATAACAAATGGATCTAAAAAACTACTTGACCTAATAAGTGAGTTTGGCAAAGCAATGGGATACAAAGTAAATATTCAGAAAGCAAAGGAATTTTTGTACACCAACAATAACATAGCAGAAACAGAAACCAGGAAAAAATCCCATTTGATATAGCAACAAGAAAAATAAAGTACCTAGGAATAAACCCAACCAAGGAAGTAAAAAAACCTCTGCTCACAAAACTACACAACACCGAAGAAAGAAATTAAGGAAGATACAACCAAATGGGAGCATATACCATGTTCATGGATTTGAAGAATTAACATCATTAATATGCCCATACTACCCAAAGCAATTTACTGATTCATACAATCCCTATTAAAGTACCAATGATATGTTTCACATATATAAAACAAACACTTCAAAAATTTATATAAAACCATAAATGACCCCTAATAGCTGCAGCAGTTTTCAGAAAGAGGAACAAAGTAGGAGGGATTGCAATATGTGACATCAAACTGTATTATAAGGCCACTTTAATGAAAAAAAAATGCTGGTACTGACATAAGAACAAACACATAGACCAATGGAACAGAACATGGATGCCAGAAATAAACCCAATTATCTATGGTCAATTAGTATTTGAAAAAGGAGGCAGAAGTATAAAATGGAGTAAAAGTAGCCTCTTCAAAATGTTGTTGGGAGTTCATGGAACCACATCAAATTAAAAAGTGTCTGCATGGCTAAAGAAAACAGCATTAAAATGAAAAAAAAAAGAACCAACTATATGGAAAAACATATTTACTAATGATACCTCAGACAAGGATTTTATTTCCAAAATTTATAAAGAAGTCACCTGCTCCACTCTAGGAAGATAAGCAACCCAATAAAAAAAAATGGGCAAAACACTTGAACAGATACTTCTCCAAGAAGGACATACAAAGGAGTCAGGGACAAAGGAAAAGATGATCAGCATCTCTAGGCATCAGAGAGATGAAAAGTAAAACCACAATGAGATAAATTTTCACACCAGTGAGAATAGCCATCATAAACAAATCAACAAACAACAAGTGTTGGAGAGGATGCAGAGAAAAGGGAACCCTAGTGAACTGTTGATGGAAATGCAGACTGGTGCAGCCACTGTGGAAAACAGTATGAAATTTTCCCAGAAAATTAAATATGGAACTATCTTTTGACCCAGCAATTCTACTGCTGGGATTATATCCTAAGAGCCCTGAAAAACCTATGCAAAAGAATGTATGCACCCCAATGTTCATTACATCACAATTTACAATAGCCAAGTACTGAAAGCAACCCGAGTGCCCATCAGTAAATTAATGGATCAAAAATCAATGGTACATGTATGCCATGGAATACTACATAACAGGAATACAGAAGGAGCTCCTACCCTTTGGCACAGCATGGATGAATCTGGAGAACATTATGCTAAGTGAAGTAAACTAGGTGGTGAGGGACAAATACCATATGATTTCACCTTTAACAGGAACCTAATTGACAAAACAAACAAGCAAGAAAAATATAAATAGAGACATTAAAATTAAGAACAAGCTGACAGTCACCAGAGGGGAGGTGGGAGGAGATAATAGGGGGGAGGGTTTTCAGGAACAAACATAAAGGACACATGGACAAAACCAATGGGGTGGAAGCAGGAGAGGGAGGTGGGGGCGGCTGGGGTTAGGGGAGAAGTGGGGGCTAAATGCAGACAAGTGTACTTGAACAACAATAACATAATTAAAAAGTAAATAAACAAACAGACCTAAATCACTCAGTGCAGTGAGGAGGGCACTGGGGTGCTGGTGTGTGACCTGTCCCAGGTGTGGCATATCAGGCCTGCAGCAGGTGTCCCTTGTCTAACCAGAGGTGAGGTCTCACAGAGACCATTTTGCCTCCAAGGTGGGTAATGCAGTTATATCAGTGGTGAAAATATCTAACAGAGCTGGTGTCCTTTTATGGAGTTCACATATCAATTTGTCACTCAGTCCCAAATCTGCTTTTCAGACAGAAGTACAGAAAGGGAGGCCACATCATCCACATCCCAGCATAAGGAGGACAGAGCTGTGCTTTCCTCTCTACAGTAGTTACTGACATGACCTCAGGCAGTGCCCTGCAAGTGAGGGACCCTGTGTCTTAGGAGGGCAGCTCTCAGAAGGAGGCTGTATTAAGGGGCCTTCCAGGTAGGGGCTGCATTAGGGGGCCTGGTTCCTGGGCAGGGAACATGAGTTTGTCCCCTGTGCTCAGCATTCACTCTGCATCTCTATTGACAACTGCCATGAAGGGGCCCCACCTCAGAGTCACAAAGTCCCTGGTGTGTCACATGAAGGGCAACAGGATGTGTGAGTGTGGACAGCAGATTGGGTGACAGGCATCATCTACCTGAGAGCTGAGGACCTGGCACTGAGAGTCTGTGTTCCAGGCACTGAGGAAGGTGTATGTCCCTCACGTTCACCCCCACTGTATGGGTCTTTAGACTGAGGGTGTCCTTGCAGAGACTTGCCTGTGGATGAGAAAGGAGAGGGATTGGGGCTGCCACCACTTCAAACGTGCCAGGGGTGACTGCCATGTGGCAGACAGTGGGCCTTGTAGGATGCTGGTACAGACCAGTGTCATCAAACTGTGTAGCTCAAACCCACCACTAGGTGACACTATCACCACTGCAGTTCTCCCTCAGGACATCCCCTGAGTGGTTTTGTTGGCAACCTGCCCTCAAGAACCTTAAATATCCGATTTTGTACCCCAGTGTAGTGTGTCTATCAGTATTCATGGAGAAAGAACTGGAATATTCAGACCTGCAGAGTGCCTCTCAGTCCAGGAACAGGCATCCTTGTCCACCTGATGCCCCACCAGCATCAAAGACAGGGAGGAGGAGCCTTGCTGACAGTTCAGACATGACCACAGGGGAAAGACATGCAAATGTTGCCCCTCCCCAAGTCATGAAAACCAGCTCATCTCCTGCACCTGCAGAGCCCTGTGAGGAGCCTTCCCGTGTGAGTCCATCCCCAGTGTCCACACCATGGGGTCTGCACTCCTCTGGGCTTCCCTCCTCATCGCTGTCAAAGGTGTGTCCCTTTGCATCAGAATCAGCTGAGACTGCTCCTCAGGGGCTGTTCTCAGTCTGTTTCTCTGTTTGCAGGTGCCCTGTGCGAGGTTCAGCTGGTGGAGTCTGGGGGAGGCTTGGTGCAGCCTGGAGGGTCTCTCAGCCTGTCCTGCAAAGCCTCTGGATTCACCTTCACTGACTACAGCATGAACTGGGTCCGCCAGGCTCCAGGGAAGGGGCTGGAGTGGGTGGCAGGAGTTAGTCAACCATCTGGAAAAAATCAGTGGTATGCTCCATCAGTTCAGGGAAGATTCACCATCTCCAGAGACAACCCTACCAACACAGTCTCTCTTAAAATGACCAACCTGAAAACTGAAGACACGGCCGTGTATTACTGTACTAGAGACACAGTGAGGGGAAGTCAGGGTGAGCCCAGGCATAAACCTCCTTGAAAAAGACAAGAGGGCTGGGCTGCAGGGGATGCTCTGGACGCCAGGGGGCGCTCAGTGCACAGCGAGCACAGGGATCAACTTCAGAGCAGCTGGTGCAACAGTTTAAGGGCTTATTTCCTGCCAGGTGTGGGATTAACTCTCCGCACAGCAGTTTTCCCCTGGGAGCCCCCCTCCCTTCATACTTCTGTGCTGACCTCTCCATTATCTGAGTTACAGAGGCGTGTTGTCATCAGAGGAAAACATCTCACATGCTCCTAAGTCAGAGCGTCACATGCATCTGCTTACTCCTTCCCTAATGAATCACACAACCTGAACTACACCAGCTGAATCCAACTAGAGGCTTTATTGGGCCCAGGAGTGCAGTGACCCCACGTAGCTCAGAGTCCAAGATTGTCAGTAGAAGGACACAGGTATGCTGGACAACGGGCAGCAGAGGTGTATGAACCCAACACCAAGGACACTAACTTTCTGGTGATGGTCGCTGACTTGACTCCATGCCCATGATACCAACAACAGTGGACATCATGTGTAGGTAGTGGGTCCCCCACTATTCCTTGGTGTGGATGTCTGGGGTGTCTCCCAAACAGAGGGACTATAGAAAAGTGTGTCACTTCATTGAGGAGTCTGTTGAGAGCAGGGCAGACTTTTCAGTGAGTCAGGAATGATTGGATCATGTCAGGTAAGAAGTGGCTCAGGTTTTATTGTTCATCCCTGAGAAAAATCGAGGAGGGTCCTGCTCACAGGAGGGGTTTGTGTGGTTTCAATATCCTACCAGCAGCAAACTAGGCAGAATCCCCACTTTCACTACCACGTGTCTGCAGGAGCAGAGAGAGGGGCGAATCATAACACGTCAGCATCGCACCTCAAACACTAGAGCCTGACTGCTTTTCCTCCGAATACCTAGGAAGCATGAGTGAGAACACAGAGCTACTGACCATTATGGGTGGAAAACAAATTTAGTTCATAGAAAATGAGAATAATGGTTAGATGTAAGCAATAAGGGGGAATAATGATAACGCATATGGATGCCTTAGTTCAATTTCTAGGGTGGAACCTGTTTAGCCTGCAGGGCCTTCAGCTTGTTCTGAAGGACTTGCTTCATTTTCTGCTTCCAAAGGTGAGAAGCTTCCACAGGATAATGCACATCCTCAGTTTGGGGAGGTCTGTTGGAGTTACTTCCAACTGGGTGGGACCATGATTTGCTTCCTTTGTTGTTGCTATGGGTTGCTCTTTTTGTCACTCAAAAACTTTCATATTAAAACCCAGGGACCATGTCATCATGTTAGAAGGTGGGGCTTTGGGACAAGTGTGGGTGCTAGAGTGGAGCTCTCTTGAACAGGTTTAAGATTTTTATAACAGGGGACTGAGGAAGCACCCTTGCCCCATCCACCCACTGAGATTATAGTGAACAGCCATTACAAAAGTGTTTGTATCAGTCACCAAAAGCTGCTAGCATTTGTTCCTGGATTTTCACATCTACATCTCTGAGAAATAAATTTCTGTTGTTGCTACTTTGTTACAGCACCCAGAATGGATTAGTGTTGTAGTGTAACATGACCACAAGGGCTGCCTCCCTGCGGTTTCACTGCCATATTTTGTGAAAAGTAGAGCATGAGTGTCATTCCAGTGATGCTCAAGGGTAAGTTTTCTCAGTTGTTTTCTTCCACAGGCAAAATTTCCTGGCTGAAGGTCATGGGAGGCTCCTAAACAGATGCACCAGGAAGGCATCATTAGAAGTGGCTATACTCCATGAACAATTTTATTATTTATCAGATCAGCATGGAACAAAATCCAGGTCCCAATGGAGGTAAAGCCCATAAATACATGGTCCTCCCAGTCAATACATCACAGGGCCATGGCTGATGTGATCTTGAAGGCATCACATTAACCTTACTTAGAAGGAGCTTTGGCAAATAGGTTCAATGTTCACTTAGGTTTTATCAGTTTAACTAATCATGTCAGTTTTCAATCTTCCCAGAGACTGTGTGTAATAATGATGCATGGCATTTGGATCATAGCAGCACCTTACAGGATAATGAGTGCTGTGCTGTGTGCTCATCGGGCTTTTGATGTGACAGTCAGTAAGCCATTGGGGGAGGGTGGAGGATGAACCCAGAGGGTGACGACAGTGGTTAAAATGCTCCACACATGTTTGTTCCTCCTTCCCACTCTCTTTCTCCACAGTGATGGACTCGCAGTGCACAGATGTAGAAATTAGCAACAACAATAACTCTGCAGCACGCAGACTCACCAGTCTCTTATAAAACTCCCACTGACACAACAAGGATGCTTGTCCCTCTCAGTGGAGTCCGGAGCCTCACCTATGCACTTCATTTTTGTGTCCCTAAGGGGAGGAGCACATGGAAATGGGGTGCTCCATGTGCTGATAAACCCAGCCTGGCCACCGTTCCTGCACCTCTAAGAGGGCAGCCCCCTCCCACCAGGTCTCTGCAGTTTACAGTCCCTGCAGCAGTTAACCCAGAGGAAGCATCATGAAGGTTCAGCTGGGCATTGCTCTGACTATTTTACATGGTGACGCTATGAAGAAAGTCAGTCTTGAGTGTGTGTCCACTCCTAACAAGAGTCTGTTTTCTGCAGGTGTGTGATGTGAGGTGCAGCTGTTGGAGTCTGGGGGCACCTGAGACAGGCTTCCTGTCTCTGAAACTCTCCTGTAAAGGTTGTTGATTGTTGATTCAGTTTCAGTGACTTATATAACCTGCATCCACCAGCTTCCAGGAAACAGACTGGAGTGGGTAGGTTATATTAGAAGCAAAGTACACAGACACACAACAGAATGTGCTGCATCTGTGAAAGGCAGATTCACCATCTCAAGAGATGATTCCAAATGCACTGCCTATCTGCCAATGAACAGCCTGAGAGCTGAGTACATTGTCATGCATTCCTGTAAGAAGACATTGTGAGGGGAACTCACTGTAATCCCAGAGAAAACCTCCCCGTAGTAAGGCCTACGGTCCCCAGGGGGAGCTGAGCACCCCTGAACACAGGGACAACCACTGGATCAGTTGCAGGAGGAGGTTTTGACTGGTTTCCTGTTTGGTTTCTTTTTCCTGTTACAGTTTCCTTCAGATAATCTCTCTGGATTCTCTGTTCATTCTCATTTAGAAATATCTGTTGCAAAGCCAGACAGCCTTCCCTCATGAACAAAAGATAGTCTTTCCCATAACACTTGTGACCAACTGCAATGAATAGTCAACAATTCTGACCTCCTTTAGCTTAGTTTAACCAGAAACTCTGATGGACACAATAGTGTGGAATGGTCTCACACCGCTCACTGTCCAAGCCGGCCAGCAACAGGACACGGGCGTGCTGGACAGGGGTCACCAGAGGTGTATGACCCCAATGACAGGGAACAAAGATGTCTGATGGTGACAGCCATTGAGTTGGCATCATGCTCACAGAACCAGGCATAGGTGACACCACACAGAGGCAGAGGGACCAACCAAGCTTGGTGTGGATGCCCAGGCTGATGACAAACACTCATCAAAGGGACATGGAATGTGTATCACATACATATTTGACATCTGTGAGAACAACAATGAAAACCCCTCAGCAAAGTAAATGTGATTTGATAGAGTCAGGAAAAGAGATAGGCTCAGGGAATTTATTTTCTTTGGCGGGGGGCAGGAAAATCAGCCTACAGCGACTCCTGTGTTTTCAGTTTCCCAGTGGTATGTAAAAAGGAGACCCAGACTCTCCCATCATATTTCCTGTGTGGGGCATATGGAGAAGAGTCAGAAATGAGACCTATTTGACAGCAGTGAAACATAAAATGATATGATGTCTGGCTACCTATTTCACTTAGCAAACATAAAAAAAAATGAGCAAAATGAGATAAAGGTCATCAGGTGTAAAAAAAAACATACCTACAAACAATGAAAATGATGATTATAGGAAAGCAATTGATGTTGATGATGATGATGATGATGGTGATGTTTATGCTGAAGTTTATGATGGTTATTTTGATGATGATGGTGATGGAGATAATGTTCATGGTGATGATGATGATGATGATGATCCTGCAGCCAGGGGTTTCCTCTCCTTCCTACATGTGTTGAGAGGTTTTATAAATGGAGCCCGCAGGATCATGAAGCTTGTGTGAGTCATGATGTTACCAGATGAGTAATGTTCTGAGAGCTGTCCAACTCCTCATTCCCTGGCCCTGTGACATTGTGACCACATACAACAGAGACACTGTGAAATGTGAATGTGGGTAACAAGGAAGTCCCTTTCAAGTCATATGCAATGGCATGTTCCTTGTTTCTATTGATCTCTAACTAACTTCAGAACCCTTAACATTTATATTTCTAACAATCTCACCTTTTCTAAGATGATATAATCTCTTGCTTCCATGCCCTGGTGTTCCTTTTTAATGAAAATCTTCACTAAGAAGACTTTATACCCACATATCTAGTAAAATGTGTTCATGAAAATAAGGCTTATTTCTGACTTCCAACCTAGATGGAGATATAGGTATATACACGGTTTATCCTCACAGAACAAAAAGAAGGACAACAACAATTTTAAAACAAACAAACAAACAAACAAGAACTGCCAGAAAATTGAACTGTATGGAAGTCCAACAACCAAGGACTTAAAGAGGAAACATTCATCCAGTCCGGTGGAAGGGCAGAGACAGGCAGCTGGGGTGGAGAGGACCTTAGGTAAGGCAGTGCCTGGAGGACCAGGGCAGGCAAAACAGTGGCTCATACCACCGGGCAAAGTGGCCACTGGTGGAGTGAGCAGTCCCACATTTGGTGCAGATAAACCAAGAAGAACAACTGGGGAGTGAGACAACCCAAACCACCCATGGTTCTAGCATGCAGAAATAAACCCTCAAAACCTGACTGAAAAAACCTGTGAGGGTCCCGGTAGAGGAAGAAGCTACCAGCCTCACAGGAGAGTTTGTCTGAGAGACCTACAGGGGCCTAGAATGTACACAAACACACCCACCAGGGAATCAGCACCATAATGGGCCACTTTGCTTGTGGGTAGTGGTGACAGTGACTGGAAGCTGGCTGAGAGCCCAGAAGAAGGCATTGGTCGCATTTGGACCCCTCTCCCACATACAGTAGTACGAGGTAGGAAATGCCGTTGCCCCGTCCTTTGAAATATCTAAGACCCCACCCCTTACTATGAAACAAGTGAGCTGAGGCCAAAAAAAATGGCCCAAATGAAAGAATAGATCAAAGCTTCAGAAAAAAAATACAATTAAGCAATGAAGAGAGAGTCAACCTATCAAATGCACAGTTGAAAATACTGGTAATCAGGATGGTCACAGAAATGGTTGACTATGGTCACAAAATGGAGGAAAAAGTAAAGGTTATGAGAAGTTAACTAAAGGAAAATGTACAGGAAATCAACAATGAGGGGAAGGAAACCAGGCTTCAACTGGACAATCTGGAACAAAAGGAAGACATAAACATCCAGCCAGAACAGAATGAAGAAACAAGAATTCAAATATGTGAAGGGACACAGAGGAATCTACGAGACAACTTTAAATGTTCCAACATTGAATCATAGGGGTGCCAGAAGAAGAAGACCAAGATATTAAAAAATGATTTAAAAAAAATAATGAAGGAGAACTCAGCATTAAGTTACCCAAGAGTAAAGAGAAATAAACTTAAAAACAGAAAGAGAAAAGTAGAGTGTTACCTACAAAGGAGGATCCATAAGACTGTCAGCTGATTTCTCAAAAGAAACTTTGCAGGCAAGAAGAGGTTGGAAAGCAGTATTCAAAGTTGTGAAAGACAAGGGTGTACATCCAAGATGACTCTATCCAGCAAAGCTATCATTTAGAGTGGAAGGGCAGATAAAGTGCTTCTCAGATAAGGTCAAGTTAAAGGAGTTCATCATCGTCAAGCCCTTATTATATGCAATTTAAAGGGACTTATCTAAGGAAAAGAAGATAAAAAACTATGAACAGTAAAATGATAACAAATTCACACAAAAACTGAAACTTAAAGAATGGAAACAAAAGCTAATTAAATGGCTATAAACGGAACGGTATCACAAAAATGGAATTCACATGGAGGGTTATCAGTGGGGTAGGGGAGAGGGATAATTGGGGAAAAGTACAGATATTAAGATGCATAAATGGTTGGTGCAAAATAAATTGGGAGAAATTACAAAAGGTGTAGGAAAGAGACAAGCGAAAAAACTTAAAAGTACAACCCATGGACATTGTTTAAGTTGGGGAATGCTGAAGGGGTGGGGTCGCAGGGTGGAGGGGGGGAAATGGCAAAAATTGGGAGAACTGTAATAGCATAATGAAAAAAATCTACATAAAGAAAAAAATCAGGATGTTCTACCTGCCTGTGTTGAGAGGGCAATACTCAAATCAGAGACACCAACAATTAAGAAACAAGATATTGAGAATGACTATCCTTTATTTCTGACATTTCTGTGAAGGTGTGACATTTACTTATATAAAATTATATTATCGATTTTGGTAATTATGGATATATTAGAGTTTTGGGATTCATAAACTGTCCACACAAATGTTAATCCTTCTTAAATCTGATTGAAAGGTGCATGAAAACTTAAAGGTGTCACCCACTCACCCAGTCCACCACTTCTTATGCTCAGAAAGGTGAGGATGTCTATTGATCCATTTCCATTGCGTCTAATAAACCTGGTGATCCCCTATCTCTGACACACATGCTGAGTGAGTTCAAAAGAAGAGATGCCCCCACACAGGTTCCAGAATGACCAAAGCGCCTGACCTCAATCCCTCTCCACTTATACAGGAAAGGTTGCTCTACATGTGAATTTCAATTCCAGCTACAGGATGCCCTGGGTGGTAAGGGACTCACAGCTCTCTTCTGACATGGCAATGAATTTCTGGGGAAGACAGAACTGTGGTCAATGGTCTAGAAAAAGATAAGATTGCTGGGTCTCCTCCTGTGCCAGGTCACAGCCCCCCGACATGAGTGTGGCAGACGTCAGACCCAAGTCTATGGGATTGAGAAGTGTGTACCTGAATGACAGAGACTGATGCCCCTTATCCCCAGGTGTCCTGTCCCAGGTGCAGCTGCAGTAGTCAGACCCAGGCACCAGCATTAACTACTAAATCTGGAGACATCTGTCCACTGGGAAGAGACTGGAGTGGATGGGGTACTGGGCAGGGAGCACAAGGTATAACCCAACTTTCAGGAGCCACATTTCCATCACTGCTGATATGTCTAGGAACCAGTTATCCCTGCAGCTGAGGTCTGAGATCACCAAGGGCACGACTGTTTTTTTTTATGGAGCTAGAGACACAGTGAGTGGAAGTCAGTGTGAGCCCTGCATTTCTATAGTAGGCTGGGGTTCCCTCTTCATCTGCCATCTGCTTCTGCATCTTCTCCAGAGTTGGGATTGGGACACTGACAGGACAGGCAACTCAGCATCAAATGTAATTTCCAAGGGCTCACCAGTTCTCAGACCAGTGGTCAGTCCTGATGGAGAAAAAAGGCCCAGTGGCATTGATCATTGATCACGACAACCTAGAAAAAAGCACCTGTGGCTACAGAAACTGTGCAAACTTGGAGGGATTCCCACTCGAAGTAGTTTCAGATGTTGGGTAGAATGATGCCCACACGTTAAGGGAACAGATGGAGTGCAGTTCTGACATGATTGAGGTCTTGTGAGGTCCAGACAGGCCTCTCTGGTGCGGGCGAAGTGGCTTCTGAGAACCAGGGCAGTATCTTGGCTCAGGATTTGTTGTCACAGAGTGACAGCTGGTGAATATTCTCATATTGGGCAGGGACTTGGGTGTATTGATTGTTCCACCAGGGAAAAAGAAGCTATGATTCAGGCTTTCTAATCAGCATGTCCAGATGAGGGCACACCTGGATAAAGAGGGTGATGCTTTAAAACTTCCAGGTGTGCAGCATCAAAACCTAGGATCAGCCACTCAATCCACTTAACACTTGTGGTAATAAGGGAATAGGAATGTGTCATGCATTGTGGGGAATAGCAACCTGGGGTTGTAAGGAGATAAGAACAGACCAGGGATTTGACAGGGGTCTGTTCGGATAGTTTGAGTGACTGTTTCCACTCTGAGATTTTTCTCATTGTATCAAAGGTCGAGGGTCAGCTGCCTCCTTCCATTTATTGCAGTTTCTGGGGGGTCTGAGAGTCCTGAGTTAGACATCCTGCCATGAAGCTCTTCTCAAAGGTCTGGAGTTCACATTTGCTCCGTGAGCTGTGAAGTGTGAACACAGGGAATGATCTGGAGTTTTACTTTGTTCTTTGTTGTTAACACACTTGATAAGCTCTTACCTGTGAGGTTCATCAGCCATTTCCCCTGATTCCTCATTCAACAGATAAGCCTCCTAGTGGTAGATTATGACGGTGCTTTTGAGGATGATGTGGGTGAAGGTTGTCTGAGTTTGTTGAGATAGTGGGATAGGTGGGTCATGTGACAGTTAATTTTGGCCCATTTGATAGAAATGGGTGCACTCACATTATCTGGGGGTGTCTGTGAGGTTGTTTAAAATCAGTGGACTTGGTGAGGCAGATGGTCCTCTGTAATGTGGGGGGACCCACACGACAATTGAAGGACATCAGGGGAACAGTTCAACCCTCCAGAATGAAGACCTTGGAACTGGAACATCCACATGAACTTTGGCCCTGCCTCCAGCACCCAGGGCACACGTGTTCTTCCTGCATCTCACACCTGAATCCTTTGACTGGAAATACCATTGAGACTCCTCTATGACCCTCTTGGAATCCTGGCACTGTGAATTCTCCTGGACATACTTTCTGCCACAATATTTTATTTCCTCAGAGTTACAGTTCAAAGGTGGGGTGTGAGCCTCTGTTCCAGGAAGATCAGACTGGTGCAGGATCAACCTGCTCCTCATCAGCCCCAAGGCCCCATTAGCCCTGCCGGGTCATGCAGGATGTGTCTTCCCTTGCCCCTTTTTCCTCATTCTGCTGCTTCCAGGATGGACAAGAGACTCTGACACAGAATCCCAAGCATGAGATGGAGGTTATTACTCTTCATCATAACTCAGCATGGTCCCTGGTCACAGGTGCTTCCTATCCTTTTCATGTCATCATGTGTTGACTCCTTTCACTTGCATTTGTTGCCCTTATTCCCTCTGCTGTGCCCCTTCTTTCATGTTCAGGAAAACAGAAAAAAAAATCTGTTTACAAGCTGAACTCTTGTGAAAACCTGAGAGATGGCATAGGAAACTCATTAAGAAAGGTGTACTCCATTGTCACCACAAAATACCTTTGCTCTTAAAAATAACAACAAGCAGACAGACACAAGAACACAGATGAACCTTGGAGACTCACTGCCTAGAGAAATACATCACTCTCAGAATCACAACGGCTGTGTTCTTCCACATCTGTGAGAGAGGGTGTGATCAAGGACATGGGGACAGAGTGTAGAAAGGGGTGGCTGCAGTGGGAACAGGGAAAGGGAGTTCTTGTTTAATGGTCACTGAGTCAGTTTTGGAATGTGAAAATTTCTGAACTTGAATGGTAACAAGGTTTCACAACAGTGTGAATATATTTAATGACGGTGTGTACATTTAGAATGCTTATTAAGGTGAAAGTTATTGTATGTCTCTCCAGAAATGCCACACAAGTATTAATGAGAGGTATGCATGTGTTTTCCAGGAGAAGTAGTGTCCCCTGATACAACCAGATTGCAATGTACACAGGACTATATGCAGGTGGGTAGTATGGAAAGTCATTCTGAAAAGCTCACATTTAATGAAGAACCTGAAATGGAGTGTGACTGTCCTATGGGTGTTTCAAGAAAAATGGAATCTAGGAATAGAGGGACCCTAGTCCAGGATTCTGGGCCACAGGGACCCAGGGCTGAGAGCAGTGTGTAAAGTAGGTATAGGGGGACAAGGATAGTGGTCGAGTCATGTCCTTAGAGGGTGCAGGCCATTACAAGGACCTGGGTGTCTCTTTGAGGGAGATGTAATGTGGGTGGTGTGTCACTAGGGCCCAGCACTTTCTGACTCAAGGCACCACAGGCATGACAATGGGAATGCATGAGACCTCCCAAGAAACTGTAAACACACATAACCGTGCTGTCCAGAATGGACACTCCCTTCT
>NW_025333746.1:0-11985 GCF_019186645.2 Phyllostomus hastatus
TGGGTGGGGCTGGAATGGGAGTAAAGGACAGAAAACTGTAGTTGAACAATGATTAAAATAAAATTTAAAACATAATAAAAATTCAAAAATAAAAAATTACGTAAAAAAACCCATAAAGCAAAGAAACAAACAAACCAAACCAAACCAAACCAAACAAAACCATACCAAACAACCTCTTGCTGATTTCAAACTGGCCAAACCCGTTTTTCTGGTCTTGCTGGCTCCAGCAGGCTGAGGGGCTATTGGTTTCACTTTTCTCCCATGCTGTTCAGCACTCAGTCAGCCTTTGCTCCCTAGGGCTAGTCTGGAGCCTCTCCACAGGGCCTTGGGCCTTGGGTATGGGATCTGGGCCTCCCTAAGCACTCACTCTCCCTGGGTTTACGGGTGTGAGCTCCGGGTCTTCCACAAATCACTGTCCCTGGGTTCCAGGTGTGGGTGTGAAGCCAGGCCGCCTTTGGTCGCAGGGGTTTGGGTGCACACTCTTCCCAGGGCAATGCATGGGTGTTCACAGCCCCTGTGTGTTTGCCACTTAGTCCTCATTCCCCTCTCTGTGAAGCAATCAGGTCTCTTCCCAGTACTGCTCAAACCTTGTTTGGCCGGGGAGGGAGCGGTTGACCCAGCTCTCTCCCAAGAGCCCTGTGGCAGACCCAGTGAGGGCTGGGCCTGGGGCTTCATCCTCCCTGGTCCCTGAGCTGATCCCTGGGCCCTTAGTGTCCTGAAGCACTCTCCTTACTGTCTGGTTTTTCAATGTCTGCTACAATTTTTGATCTCCTATTTTCATATATGTTGTGGTACTGCTGGCTGTTTGCTCTGTTCTTCGGCTAGGTTTTTCTCCCATGTGTAGGGGAAAGTGGAATCTGCTCCCTCCTACCATGCCGCCATCTTCCCTCCAGATCAGCTTGTCTAGTTCCTATTGCTAGGTCTCCAAGTTAACCAATTTTTTTCTTTTGCAATGTCTGATCTCTCATTAATCACATCCAGTGTGGTTTTGCTTCCAAGGCAAGCAGTCCATCCACTGAGCCACACCACCCTGGGCATCCAGTGTTTTTTATCACAGATATTCTAGTTATGTCTAGAAGTTCAATTTGGATGTTTGTAAAAATATTTTTACCAGTTTCTACTTATTCACTTAATCTTTCCACTACTTTTAAACCAATAGGATCTGTTCTATTATCTGTTTCATTACCCTTATCTGCTACTTATAACATCTGTGTGAGTTCCAGGTCATTTTTCATTAAATTTTCCCCTAATGACAGACCATATTTTCCTGCTTCTTTGTATGCCTGCTGTTTTTTTAATTTATTGCCACTCATTTTAAGGTAGCTTATTTGGTGCTGGATAGTTTTGAATTCCTATAAATATTCTTGGGTTTTTCTAGAACGGAGTTAAAGTTACTTGGAAATAATTTGATTCTTTTTGGGTCTTGCTTGTATGATTTGTTAGGCAGGACTGGAAGAGCATTCAGCCTGCTGTTAATTTTGCTTCCTACCCCTCCAAGTAGTCCACCCTAATGCCCTGTAAACCATGAGGTTTTAAAGCTGGTTTGTGGGAAGAGGTATTACTCTTGGCCCAGTGTGAGTTCTGTCGACTGTTCTTTTGAGTCTTGGTCCTTTTCCTTACTTGGGACCATTTCCCCCCACACATGCACTGTTTAGTAGTCCACCTTTCAAACTCTAGCTACCTTGGTCTCCCTGGACTGGCATCGCTATCTCCTCAACTCAGGAAATCCATCAGACTCTGCCTGAGTTTTCTTTCCCTCTGCCACTGCCTGGAAACTCTATTAAGAAAGTAAGCCTGGGCAATTATAGAACTTAATGATGTCTTTGTCTCTCAGGAATCACTGTTCTTTGTTGCTTTATGTTCAATGTCTTGAGAAACATTCTCTCATATAGTTTGCCTGGTGTTTTAGTTGTTTCAGAGAAGGGAGTAACTCTGGCCTTAGTTACTCCATCTTTGCCAGAGCAGAAATCCCTCCACTGGATTTTGAATATTTAACATTTCTTCCACTTTGGTTTGCCTGATGAACTCCCAAGTTGGGCCAGCTTCCCTAAGCAAAGCAGGTTACTGCTACAGACTGACACATATCTTGATTTTTAATCACCAACCCCTGGAGCAATAGAGAAAGAGGAGAGAGGAGGAGGACGTAGCCAAAAACACTTCTACTGTCCTCCAAAATGTACAGTAGAATCTCTTCTGGACCAATCCACAGACTAGCAGTTAGGTTACAAATCATCCTCCAGCTGGCTACCTGACGACACAGAGCAAACCTCTGTTCAAGATTCACAGACCTTACCCCTAGGTGACATGTCGATATGTGACAGGAGAGCAAGTAAAGAAGATACTGGCTGGTCTCCTACCAGAGAAAGCTCAGAGCACATAGGTGAGAAAGGTCAAGTCTTCATATACCAAGGACAGTGCATGTGATATGGTAGTGCAATGGTAGCCCACAAACTGTGGTCCCTGGAAACTTGATGCTAATGGCTGCTGCAAGAAATAGAAAATTCTCCTCTTGGAAATTTACAAATACATATTAACTTTTTGAGTAACCATGGACAATGTGCCCCTTAGATGCCTACTCTTTAGGACATAATTGACCAACATCTCCAGCTTCTGTACTCAGAAATCCATCACTGTGTCAAAATTGAGGCTATAGGTGGAAGAGGGCAAAGGGAGAAAATGGGACAACTGTAATAGAACAAACTTAAAAATTTTTTAAAGTAAAATTTAAAAAATTCTGAGGCTACATTACCACAGGTTTCTCCCAGCCAATGACTGAGTATGGCAGGTCCAATAAGGCAGGTCTATTCAGGCGACATGTAGGACTATTCTGATGGGTGACACTGGCCCAATGACTCCGTGTTGGCATTGCTGAAACTTTTTTAGAACTGCAATACAATCTAAGACTTTGCTCTCCTCTTCCCTCCTCACCACTCTTCCTTCCCCTTCTCCTTATCAAGGATCTGACCTGCTACTAACCCCGATGACTCTCCCAGCCTCCTCTGGCTCCTTCCCTCTTTTTACTTATAGCAGTTCCTCCAATAAACTTCTTATACCTCAATTCCCTGTTGGTATCTCTTTCCTGGAAGACTAGAGTAAACCACATGCTCAAGGCTCTGAGAAGTTCCACAGTTAAGAAATTTGTTTAATTGTAAACCAAGCATTTTCCATCCATTGTACTAAACAACACACTGTCTTTGTTGGAAAACCCATTAGAATTTGGGGGAACTTGGTGTGAGAAATATCACTGAATTGGAAGGAGGGCTGAAACAACAATCAGAAAATTTGGGTTCTCGTTCTTGGTCCTCTGCTCATAAAAATATCTACTGTTTGTATACCATTTCTATCACAGGCAGAATTTTGATATGGCCCTTAAAATTCCAGGGCCCTGCTGTGCACCCACCTTTTCCTGGTTTTACAGTCAAGCACTAATCTAAGTGTCTGTCGACGGGAAGGGATTATTGTCCATGTAAGATCCCACACAGGTTGACTGAAAAACAGGGTGATTATCCAGGTGGGTTTGTCATGAGCCCTTGAAATCTGAGTCTAGAGGTCAGAGACAGGGACGTCAGAGAGTTTCAAAGAATGAGGTGAATTCAGCAAACAGGCGTGGCTGTGTTCCCATAAAACCTTAGTTAAAAAACAAGCTTCAGGCTGGATTTGGCCTGTGGGCCATGCATTGCCAACTCCAGTATTAACTACTCAGTAAATAGGAAATGCATGAACTGGTTAAATTTCCTTCTTATCCTGACCCCAATCACCTGGGAAATGTAGACAGGCATCACTTTTGTGGACATCAGAGTCCTTAACCATCGGGTTAAGCGGTTCACTTGGTTCTTCAGTACGGATGGTGACATAAGATAAAACATACTGCCAAATATCATCAGAACTTGCTCCGTCACCTGTGCTCAAGGAGACACAACAAACTTGCTTCAGCAAAGGGATGAAAGCAAAACAAGCCCTCAGGGGTTTTGTGTTATTCATCTTGGTATTACCAGGGCCTACATAGGGCCTGGCCAGTAAGAGTAATCAGCAGATGTAAACTGCACACTTAACAAATAAGTGAATGGACAATGAAGTGTTTTTTGACCCTACCCTTTCCTGGAGAATGGTAAAGGAGCCTGAGGAGAACCACCCTGCTCTCCTGGAAGAGCCCGGTGAGTCACCCTTCCACTGGCAAGTGGACAAACACTGTCGTGCTCTACCTTTGGCTCAAGGGTTACTCCTTCAGCCCATCCGCCCAACCCCTGCTATCTCCCACTCCCACCTTGTTCTTGTTCTTCAAAGACCAACGGTTCATGATAACCCCAAGAGTGAGTTCAGCCCTGAAGGACAACTCATTTCCGATGAGGGCCATCACTTTTTCATGCCCAGTGCACAGATGTTCCCGGGCACTGAAGACCAATCCATTGATTGCTGTAAGGGGAGCAGGGAGTTAGAGCCCCTTCACCTTTCCCTTCCCACAAGGCGAAGCATACACACCTATAAGTACTGTCCTCTCCTTCTCAACCCTAACAGGGCTTTTGGGTGCTGTGCTGAGAAAGACCAACCCATCCACCACCTCCCCAGTGATCTTTCCTTTCAGACCATACTTAGTCCACCCAGCATGGACAGGGAGAGTGAAAGAGAAAGCCTGTCAACACTGACAGCATCTCTATCAAGCTTGCCCCTGCCCCATAGCAGGCCAAGGAAGGTGAAATGGAGAAGAGCATCTACTCATACCAGGGCTGCTTTCAGCCATCATCTGCCCCTTCCATAGCCTCCTGGGATCCACATGCAGAGGGACCCAGAGTCTTCCGGACCTTCTCTCCTCCCTCCCTGATTCTAACAAAGCCTTCCCCGGATTCTCCTGATCCTCACCATAACACATCACCAACATGTCGTTCTCCCGCTGGGCCATCCTCAGAAGTAACACGATACGTTGCCATATGCGTCCAATTAAGAGAGCAGAACCTAGAGGGAGAGTACAAGAAAAACGTCCCTATCCTAGGGACAGGAGACTTCTAGCCTTATTGTATAAAGCCTTACTGATTAACAGACAGGAGGTTTAGATCCTGGTCCTAACTCTGACTCCAGAGAGTCTGGACAACCAGGAGCCTGGTTGTCTGAATTTGTAAATTCTGTCTGAATTTATCCTCCTTTCCGCTTCCTCAGCTGCTAAATAGGACTACACTTCCAATGTGACCACCTCACAGAGCTGCTGGGGAAATAAATGTCAATGATGAATGTTAGCACAGCATACAAATGCAAGGTAGTGACACACCCTACACAGGCACACTCCCTTTCAGGGACCCTTAAGAAAACAAAGACCTGTGCTGCCAGAAGCTCTGCTCACTGTTCTGAAGTGAGAACATTTGACGTGGTTAGGTTGAGAGACACATTTCCAGCTTCTGTCACTGTGTCCTCTAAGCTTGCTAGGCAGCCCAACCCATAAGCCTTTTCATTTTGAACATAATACCTACAAGGCCAGCTGACTTCTCCCAATTGATCTCTAGACGCAATTCTAAGTGGTAAAGAAATGGCATGTACTGTCAAATGCCTGGCAACCTAATTTTTTTCACACTTTGTGACTGAGGGAGGTAGGTGGAAAGGATAAGAGAGCCAATGCTGTCACGAACAGCCACCAGTTGGAGACTGTATGGTGATTCTCTGCCTCATCCTACTACACTATAACCTCCCAAACCTCTAATCAAATTAAAAACTTCAGGACCCCCAAGCAAAGCACTTCCTGCTTCTCTTTTGCCCCTATCCACCACTCTTGAATGGTGCCCTCCATCTCTGTGCCCAAGTCTAACCTCCAGCCCCACAGTGTCCCATGCCCTAATATGCCCTCCACTGCCATTCCTAGTCTTCAGGAACTCCCTTCTGAGTTCCCATCAGCCCTACAGGGATCCTAGTTTGCCCCCATCCCCTGTACAATACACCCATGACTGGAGGATAAAAGTATATTCTAAACTCCATACAGCACCCCACCGTCTGCTCCCCATGTTTTCTTCTCAGAAACCGTACCTCGGGAGCGGCAGAGCTCCCCAACTGCAACCAGGAGGCTCCTTGGGGGCAGACAGTAATCATATTCTCTATCCCACAGTTTCCTGAAGACCATTTGTGGGTTTTTGGATCCCACACCTTTCAAGGAAATAGTGCACAATATCTCCATTTTCATTCCTGGCTTCTGGAAAGAGAAAGACTTAACTGTTCCAAAGTTAATATCCAACATGAGTCCTGGGGCTTCTGACAATCGACTTTGGTCGATAAATGACTCTCCTCTATCTAGAAGGCAGATACTAAACTACCTAATCCCACCACTTCATTCAATGTACAACTTCCCTATGATGGAGGACAATGGAAAAACCTCTGCAAAGTCTCTGGCTTGTGTGTTGGGGTGGGAATGGGAATTGACACATCCAGAACACAGAGTTTTCCCTGCAGCTGTAAGTGAACCATCAGAGAGGTGGTTAGATGTTGGAAGCAACTTTGAAAAGTCCCTGATAAGTCAGGGGTCTTGATCAGAAAGCAGGCATACCAAGGAAGGCCAAGAAACTGGAAGACACCTTCTATGTAGGCAGTTAACCAAGAAAATAAGAAACCAGATTTACCCAGTATTAGGAAAATTATGTACAAAAGCATGTGGATAGATAAATAGGTAGAGGTTATAAATGTTGAGTCCAAAGTTGAGCTAGCAGACAAGTGGATGGATTGAAGTAGCTTAGTAAGTAGATTGAGATGATTAGTTGAGTTGCAGTAACAAGGGTGACTACCTAAGATGTCCCAGGAGCAGGTTTAGGACACAGTGCGAGAACAAGGTCAGGCTTTGGAGCCAAAAGCCTAAATACTTCCCTGTCTTTGCATCCCATTTCTCCAACCATACCCCTTTACTTCATTACTTTATCTTCTATGTCACAGTCCTTGAGACACATTCGTGATATCAGATATATGCTCTAGTAAATTGTTTAGAAACTTTACGTACTTATATCTCATATGCCACTTAGTTCACCAGAAAGGAACTGGGTATAGATCTTTGTTCCCCAATAGCCCCCAACCCAGAGGCATGGGCTCCTCACCACTGTAGTCAGGTACTTGACGATGATATCCACCAACTCCAGACACACGTCATATTCTACATACCCGTGGATGATCTTTATATTCAGTAACAGGAATATGTAAAACATTTCTTCTTCTGGGAACTGCAGGAGAGAGGGGAATCAATAGGAAAGGAATGTTGAAGGATGGGGATTTTTAAAAAGGAGAATAATGATCCTGGTAGAGAAAGGAAGAAGAGGAGTGAGTCTAGAGTCAGGATTAAAGCTGGACCCAGGGTTGAGGCGGGTGGAGAACATGTGGGTCAAAATAAGGACCTGGGAACTTGACCTGGAGCTGTAGTGCTCTGCTGACTGGAAATTCTTCCCACTCTCCTGACACAATGGCAATACACCCAACCAGCTTCTTCCATGGAGGTGGTTCTACCTTGGCTGGGCCAGGAAGATGTCTGAGATGTCCTCACCTGATCAGCATGTTGGATTGCTTGCATCAATTCCCTGATGTCTGTGCTTGCAGTAAACTTTTTTGGCTTCTGCTTGGCAGTCTTTGAGGGACTCTCCTTACGTCTAAACATCTCTGTAAGGAATAAAGAGGGTGAGCAGGGAGAAGCTGTTTCTCTCTTGCTAGAGGTGGGTCTGCATTTCTTCAAAAGTAGTTAACATGGAATGATGAAAACATGCACAAAACAGTGAAAAACCAGAAGAGACAAGTTTGGCTCTGAGTATTTCTTTGCCTCTCACTAGAAATATATCCTCTGCCCATTCATGTAACTTCTGGAGAGTCTGTTTCCTCATATGCAAAATAAGTAGAATAAATATTAACATGAGATTCCTAAAACATGAGACATGTACTATCAGGTATCAACTTTTAGGATCTCATCCTGCCGTGTGGATCACATCTTTTCTGATGAGAGAATAAGTGCTTCCCATGGTTGGATGGAGATTTGGGGGGCAGGGGTGGTGGTCAGCAGGACTATGAAACTGAATACTTTAAACTACAAACTAAAAACAAAGAGAATGAAACAAGAATTTATAGAAAGATGTGAAGAAGAACCAATTAGAAACTTGGAAATTAAAGATATAGGCATTAAATTTTCAAATCTCAACAAATAGGAGATATCAAGACTGAACACACTTAAAGATAGAATTAATAAATTAGAAAATAGTTCTGAGAAATTCACCTAGTGCGTAATGCAGAAAAATAAAACAAATTTTAATGAAAGAACAATTAATAGACACGTCAGATAGACTGAGAAATATTCTAGAAGAATGGAGAAAAGGTAATAAAGATAATTGAGAATTTCCAGAATTCAAAAAAAGACAAAGGTCTTCATATGGAAAGTGCACCCTACGTTCTACGTTTAATGAAACTAAAAAATATTAAGGATAAAAGTGAAAATTCTAGAGCCACTACACTAAAATGCAAATGACCTACAGAGGAATAACAGTCTTCCTGACAACTAATTTCTCTACAGCAAGAAGAGATGTCAGAAGATAATAAAGAAATAGCATGATGTATGTTGTGCTTTCTATAGAGTCTAAAGTAAGCACTACAGGAAGTATAAAAGAATGTATAACTACTAAAGTTATAGAAGGAAAAATAGAAAGATTTAAAAAAATAGCTTAATTAAAAAAGGCAAAAAATAGACAAATTAGGCATAAGAAGAGGTGGCATATTTAGAAAGTGCATTTTTTAAAATTGTTGTTCAAGTAAAATTGTCTCCATTTTCCCCCCATGTTGGGAACTGCCCCGCCTGGTTGCAGAAGCTGTAACCCCTCATGGCTAAGGCTGAGTAAAAAGACCTTGGGGACCATAAGCCACCTAGGAGACAAAGTGTATCTCCCTGGCAGGGGCACCACCTCTGCCCCCTTTACTTCACCCTGCTTGGTCCTGAGCAGATGACCGGTTAGCCAATGACAGGTAAGATTCCTCAAAGGAGGGATGATCTAAGACAGGCACAGTCAGGAAGTGGCCCTCAGGGAAGGATTTGGGGGACTATAGAAAAAGGGGGTGACAGACCCTCACCCCCCAACTTTGGCATAGCCTGAGTCCTCATTCTGTCTGCAAGAAGTCTCGTAATCCTTTGGCTGCCTTACTTCCCCTACCTGACTTAAGCCTGAAACAATGGTGCAGGTGGGTGCAGCCCTGTGCAGGAAAGGGTGGGTTCCCTGGGGCAATCAGGCCTAAGAAAGAATGTATCAAATCCTAAGAAACCTACTTTGCTATTATCCTCAATTTAAATGATAAGGGTCTAAGAACGAAATGAGTTAGTTGCCAAAAGTTTTGTGGCCCTTTACCTATCTGACCCTGACTCAGAATAAGCCCTTATAGTTCTTTGAGTGTTATCTAGTGTTTGACCATTACTCCCTGACAATGATTGATGAGCTTTACAAATACTCCCTGTATTCATTCCCATGCAAATTAAACCCACTAAAAGCCCATTGAGGAACAGGCCCTTGACCTCCTTTGAGAGACCAGGCACCTTTCCTTCCTAAGCAGATCATGTCTCGGTAGACCTATTCTCATCTGTGGTGGCTGGGGGGGCCCTGAGTGTAGAGCCCAATCACACCTCCTCCACTCTCCCCCACATCACCCACACATACATCTGACCCTCAATCCTACCCCCCTTTGGCTTGGTGCATGGGTCCTATAACATGCTGCAGAAGGACCCTTCCCCCTTTTTGCCCCAATATACACCTCCCAACATCTGTCTGATGACTGTCAGATTATTCTTTATTTCAATGCCTCTGATTCCATTTTGCTTGTTTATTGGTTTCCTTGATTAGGTTCCACTTAAAGGTGAGATCATATGGTATTTGCCTTTCACTGCTTGGCTTATTTCACTTAGCATAATGCTGTCCAGGTCCATCCATGTTGTCGTGAAGGGTACAAGCTGCTCCTTCCTTTCTGCTGCATAGTGTCCCATTGTGCAAATGTACTATAGTTTTTTGATTCACTCATTTCCTGATGGGCACCTAGAATGCTTCCAGAGCTTGGCTATTGTAAATTGGTTGCTATGAACATTGGGGTGCATAGGTTCTTTTCAATTGGTGTTTCAGGATTTTGAGAGTATAATCCCAGCAGTGGAATTGCCAGGTCAACAAGATAGTTCCATTTTTACTTTTTCGGAGGGAATTCCATACTGTCTTCCACAGTGGCTGCACCAGTCTGCATTCCCACCAACAGTGCACTAGGGTTCTCTTTTCTCCACATCCTCACCAACACTTGTATTTTGTTGATTTGTTTATGATGGCCATTCTGACTGGTGTGAAGTGGTATCCCATTGTGGTTTTAATTTGCATCTCTCTGATGGGTAGTGATGCTGAGCATCTTTTCCTATGTATTGGGGTCTTATGTATTTCTTCCTTGGAGAAGTGTCTATTCAGGTCCCTAGTCCATTATTAATTGGATTGTTTAGCCTTCTGCAGTGGAGTAGTCAGTTCTTTATATATTTTGGAGCACAAACCCTTGTCCATGGTATCATTGAAAAAATGGTTTCTCATATGGTTGCTTCCCTTTTTATTTTGCTGACATTTTCTTTAGTCATGAAGAAGATTTTTAATTTGATATAGCCCCATTTGTTGTTTCTTTCCCTTTTGGCCCTTTCTCCAGGGGACAAAAAAGTGAAAATATTCCTGGGTGGGATATCTGAGATTTTCCTACCTATGTTCTCCTCTAGGACTTTTATGGTGTCAGGACTTATATTTAAGTCTTCTTTCCATCTTGAGTTTATTTTTGTATATGTTGTAAGTTGGTTAAATGGACAAATTTGTAGAAAAATATCATTTTACAGAACTAAATGAAGAAGCACGAAGCCTGAATCGACAGATAAGAGCTGGTGAAATTGAAGCAGTAATCAAAAGCTCCCAGCACACAAAATCCCTAGACTGGATGGATTCAAAGGAGAATTCTACAGAACACTTAAGGAAGAGTTAAACTCTATCCAACTCAGACTATTAAAAAAAATCAAGAAGAAGGAGGACTCCCAAACTCTTTTGAAAATGCCAGCATCATCCTAATCTCAAAACCAGATCAAGACACAAAAAAGAAAGAAAACTACAGATCAATATTGCTGATGAACATAGATGCTAAAATCCTCAACAAAATATTGGCAAACCACAAGCAGCAATACATTCAAAAGATCCTACACCAAGGATGGTAAAATATATGCTAATAAGTAAACATAATACATCACATAAAGAAAAGGAAAGGCAATGAAATAACACATGATCATATCAATAGATGCAGAGAAAGCATTTGATAAGGTACAGCACCCATTCATGATAAAAACACTCAGAAAAGTGGGAGTAGAGAGACCATACCTCAATATAATAAAGGACATATACAAGAAACCTACAGCCAACATCACACTCAATGGGCAAAACCTAAAAGTTTTCCCCCTAAGAACAGGCAAAGAGAAGGACGTCTGTTTTCACCCCTTCTATTCAACATGGTATTGGGAGTTCTAGCTACAGGGATCAGACAAGAAAAAGAAATAAAAGGCATCCATATTGGAAAGGAGGAAGTACAGCTGTCACTGTTTGCAGATGACATCATAGCATACATAGAAAACTGTATAGACTCCATCGGAAAGCTACTTAACCTAATAAATGAACTAGGCAAAAACACTGGGATACAAAGTCAGTATTCAGAAATTGAAGGCAGTTTTGTATACCAACGATGAAATGTAAGAAAAAAAATCCAGGGGAAAAAATTCCATTTGCTACAGCAACAAGACAAAAAATAATAAACTTAACCAAGGAGGTAACGTCCTGTACTCAGAAACTACTCAGACACTGAAGAAAGAAATTAAGGAAGACACAAACAAATGGAAACATGTACCATGCTCATGGATTAGAAGAATTAACATCATCAAATTGTTCATACTACCCAAAGCAATTTATAAATTTCATGCAATTCTTATTAAAGCACCAATGACATATTGCACAG
>NW_025333747.1:0-11477 GCF_019186645.2 Phyllostomus hastatus
GCTATTTCCGTTCAAACTTAAGACCGATGAACTCATTCCTGTCTATTTTCTTTTATACTAGACACCGTGGTTTAAGGCATTCACATATTTACTTATTCCCTGCTCTTTCTCACTATATTTATGCGTGTATATAATATTTCAAAACAACAATTGGAATGTTATTAGCAGCAATATGATTGCCTAATATGTAAGATGCACTGTGGTTCTTTTCACCCTTATATTCCTCAGTTGGGATATACACTCAATGTACAATGCTCTGAACTCATTTGAAAGAGTTAAAGTCTGCAGAATTAACCCATCAATTGGATCCAGAACCTCCAACCCATTTATATCATTTTTTATTTTAATTGTTGCAGCTTGTTAATTTCGTTTTATCGTTCTATTTGATGATTCTTTTTTAAAATTATATTTTATTGATTATGCTATTACACTTTTCCCAATTCCCCCCCCCCTTTATTCGCCCTCCACCCTGTACCCCTCAACCCTCCAGCATCCCCCCACCCTCAGTTCATGTCCATGGGTTCTACAGATAAGTTCCTTGAGTTCTCTGTTTCCTATACCATTTTTTATCTCTCCCCATCTATTTAATGCCTACCAGTTATGCTTCTTCTTCCCCGTACCTTTCCCCGCTATTTCTCCCTCCCTGCCCCCCACTGAAAACCCTCCATGTGATGTCCATTTCTCTGATTCTGTTCCCGTTCTAGTTGTTTGCTTAGTTTTTGTTTTCATTGTTTTTCTTTCTTTTATTTTTTTAGGTTCATTTGTTGATAGTTGTGAGTTTGTTGTCATTTTACTGTTCATATTTTTTATCTTCCTTTTCTTAGATAAATCCCTTGAACGTTTCATATAATAACGGCTTGGTGATGATGAACTCCTCTAACTTGACCTTATCTGGGAAGCACTTTATCTGCCCTTCCATTCTAAATGATAGCTTTGCCGGATAGAGTATTCTGGGATGTAGGTCCTTGCCTTCCATGACTTCAAATACTTCTTTCCAGCCCCTTCTTGCCTGCAAGGTTTCTTTTGAGAAATCAGCTGATTGCCTTATGGGCACTCCTTTGTAGGTAACTCTTTCCTCCTCTCTTGCTGCTTTTAAGATTGTCTCTCTGTCTTTAATCTTGGGTAACATAATGATGATGTGCCTTGGTGTGTTCCTCTTTGGGTCCGACTTCTTTGGGACTCTCTGGGCTTCCTGGACTTTCTGAAAGTCTATTTCCTTCACCAGATTGGGGAAGTTTTCCTTCATTATTTGTTCAAATCAGTTTTCAGTTTCTTGCTCTTCCTCTTCTCCCTCTGGCACCCCTGTAATTCGGATATTGGAATGTTTCAGGTTGTCCCAGAGATTCCTCAGCCTCTCTTCATTTTTTGGGATTGTTGTTTCTTCATTCTGATTCAGTTGGATGTTTATTTCTTCCTTTTGTTCCAAATCGTTGCTTTGAGTCCTGGTTTCCTTCCTGTCACTGTTGGTTCCCTGAATGTTTTGCTTTATTTCATTTTGGGTATCTTTCCTTTGTTCCTTCATTTTTCGAACAAGCTCAATCAGTTCTGTGAGCATTTTGATTACCAGGGCTTTCAATTCTCCATCAGATAGGTTAGCTGTCTCCTCCTTGCTTAGCTCTCTTTCTGAGGTTTTGCACTCTTCTTTCATTTTGGCCCTATTTCTTTGCTTGGGGCCCCTGATAAGTTGTAAGGGGGTGGGGCCTTCGGTATTCACCCAGGCAGGGCAACCCTCCTTGCTGTGCTGCGGCACTGCCTGTGAGGGAGGGGCCAGAGAGGGAACAGTGCAGCTCGCCTGCTTGTCTCTAGTGCAGTTTTCAACGAACTCCCATGTGAGACTGGGAGTTTCTCCTATTGCAGCAGCCACCGTAGTCCACAACCACCTCTGAGTCTCAGTTTCCCCTTAAGTCAGCCCCTCCCACTCAGCCTGCTGCCACCCCATGGCCAGCCCTGCCCCCACAGTCTGCCACCTCACCGTGGTTTTTCTCCTCCCGCTCCCGCTGCCTTACGGGTCTAGTTGTTCTCTTTGACTGTTTCTTTAATTCCGTGGTTGTTGGAGTTCCATGCAGGTTGATTTTCTGGCACTTCTGGTTGTTTATTGATTTTAGATTGGTTGATTTTCTCCTTTTGGTTGTGCGAGGAAGCAAAGGGTTTCTACCTATGCCTCCGTCTTGGCCGGAACTCTATTTGATGATTCTAAAACCAAAACCACAACACAGTTACTTTAAGAGCACTCTAGCTTTCATTCTGTATTGTATACTCTGGTTTCTCTTTCCCCCGATTGTAATCATGTCTTTGTTTTTTCTTGGTGGATCCTTCGTTGACTATAAATGTAAATACAAAATCACACATAAATACAGAGAGGCATGCACACATATCCTGCCCTTTGCTTTGCTTAGATAAATGATAGCATTATACACATTGTTCTGTACCTTTCTCGTTTCCCATAATAATATACGTTGAAAATCACTCAGACAACTGAGTTATCTCTCTACTATAATGTTTTTTAACTATTTCCTTATTGATGAATATTTAAGTAGGTTCCAGAGATTTACTAATACAAAAGCTAATAAATAGTGCTCCATGAATAATCTTGAACATAGGACAATTAGTATTTTGTTGATACATCTCTCAGATGAAGTCCTATTTACTTGATTATTGAAACAAAGGACATGTAGATATATATTTAACTGGCTATTGCCAAGTTCCCTTGCATTGGGGTTGTAGTATTTTTGAAGAACCAGGAGCAGTATTTGAGATTACGTGTTGCCATGCCCTGAATTATGTTGATAAATCTTTTTCCAACCCAACAAGTGAGGACTAATCTCTACAGGTAAGCTTACCTTCATTACCATTTGTTCTCAAGATTTTCCTGTTCACTTATACACATGTGTCTTCCTAAATGACTGTATAATCTACTTAACCTTGCTTCACAAAAAAGAAATCTTAAGTTCCTGGAAGATCTTAATATATTTTACTTTTTAGGAGTTAGTAATTTTATGAACTAATAAACATTTGCATACCTACTTTGTTAATTCTTTATTGATTTTAATGTATCCTTTAATTGGCTGATTGCCTCCTCTCAACTTTTAGTAAGTAGCAGTTTCACAACACAAAAAAAATGTCAGTTGGTAAAAACTCATTCTCATATTTTTTATGGAAGTAAGATAATTTTTTCCTGTTTCATTTCTTTATGTTGTACCTCTGATCCATTTAGAATTTCTTCGGTTATATAGTGCAAAAAAGAGATCCAAATTTGTCTGCTTTCGTGTGGCTATTTAGTTACCCAAAGCCAATGTTCAAAGTCCATACAGACTTCCTGACCTGACAAAGGATGCAGGAGGTCTGGGCCATGGCGACAAGACTAACGTCTGCGGGGCTAGGACCCGGGGCGTCAAAGGTCTGGTCGCAGGTGATGAGGCTAATATGCGGTGGCCTGTTCCAGGGATGCCCAAGGCCTGGACTGGGGCGATGAGGTGAACTTGTCGGGGAGCTTGTCCTGGAGACACCAGAGGCTGGGGCCGGGGCTATGGTAACCTCCGGGGGGTTTCTCCCCTGGGAAGCCAAATCCTGGGTCTAGACAGACCATGAGTGGCCCGCAGGGCACTGTAACCCAGGGACACCACAGGCCTGGGCCAGGGCCAAGGGTCTGAGCTCTGGGCGGTGGGGGGGGTGGGGCTTGTTCCAAGGTTGCGGGGGTGGAGGGGGTTGGCGTTGGGGGTAGGGTCAGGGGCAGAGGCCTGGGACGTGGCAGTGAGGCTAAATTCTAGGGGGCTTGTTCCTGGGTTGCCAATGCTCTGGTCTGGGTCCATCAGGCCAACCTCTGGGGGACTGGTACCAGGGACACCAGGGGCCTGGGCCAGGGCGTTTCGGCTTATCTCTGGGGGCCTGTTGAGGGGCATGGCCGAGGTCGGGGCCAGGAGGCTAACATCTGGTGGACGTACTTGTTCCTTGGTTGCCAAAGGACTGTGCCCGGGCGATGAGTTTTCACGCCTGGGACGCTGTTCCCGGGGAGCCCAGGGGCCCGGGCCAGGGTAACCAGGCTCACCACCGAGGGTCTCGTTCTGGCGGCAGGAAAGGATGGGCTGGGGAGATGAGGCTAAAGACTGGGGCGCTGTTTTTGAGGAACCCAGAGGCCTAGGCCAGGGTGATGAGGTGAAATCCTTGGGGGTTGTTCGTGGGATAGTGGAGGCCAGGGCCAGGGCGATCAGCTTCACCTCAGGGGGCCTTGGTCCCAGAGACGCCAGAAACCTGGACCCGGTCGATGAGTCTACACTCTGGGAGGCTGTTCCCGGGGACATCAGTGGCCTGAGCTAGGGCGATGAGTATAACACGGGATGTGGGGGCTCTGGCGGGGGACAGGAGAGGCCCCGGGCCGAGGAGAGGAGGCTAAGCTCTGGGGTGCTGTCGCGGAGGACAGCAGAGGCCTCGGCCGGGGCGGTGAGCCTGACCTCTGCGGCTGTGGTTCCAGGCCTGCAAGAGGCCTGGGCAGGGGCGATGCCGCTAACCTCTGGGGGCCTGTTCTGAGGGATGCCAGAGGCCGGGGGAGCGGCAGCAAGCTGGCTAACGTCCGGGTGCCTTTCCACGGGGTCAGCAGCACTATGGGGCCAGAGCGATGAGGTTCAACTCTGGGGGCGGGTCCCGGGGATGCCAGAGGCCTGGGCCCTGGCAATGAGGCTAAGGTCCCAGGGTCTCCTTCTGGGAAAAGCCAGAGGCCTGGAGTGCACGGGGGTGGGAGGGGGGAGGCCAGCATCTGGGCAATGTTTCCCGGGATGGTCAATATTCTGGACGGGTGCAATGAGGATAACCTCTGGGGGCTGTCCCCAGGCACGCCAGAGGTGTTGTCTGGGGCGGTGAGACGAACTTGTGCGTGTGGAAGCTTGTTCCAGGGCCCGCAAGAGGCCTGGGCTGGGGCAATGCAGCTAACCTCTGGGCACGCCAGGGGCCAGTGGAGCGGTGAGCAGGCTTAGGCACCGGACAGTTTTTCTGGGGTTGCCAAAATTCTGGCCGGGGCGGGAGGCTGACCTCTGGGGGGCCGTTCTCTGGGGTGATTAACGTCTGGGGGGTCAGTTCCGTCTGGGGGGGTCAGTTCCGGGGCGCCAAAGGTCTAGTCCTAGGCGATGAGGCTAATATGTGGTGGCAAGTTCCGGGACGAACAAGGCCTGGTCTGGGGTGATGAGGCGAACCTGTCTCGGGGGGCGGGGGCTTGTCCGGGAGACGCCATAGACTTGGGCCAGGGCGCTGTTAACTTAACACCCGAGTGCAAGCCAGAGTCCTGGGCCAGGACTAGGAGTCCTGATCTGGGGCGGGGGGGGGGGGGGGGGGGGGGGAGTGGCTTTTCCAGAGACGCCACAGGCCTGGGCCATGAGGGTAACCTCTGGGGGACTATTCCCAGGGAAGCCAGAGGCCTGGGCAAAGGTGAGGTGGCCAGAATCCGTGGGACTTGTAGCGGGAGTGTCACAGGCCTGGGCCAGGGCCACGAGGGGGACCTGAGGGGCCCTTGCTCTGGGGCAGGCCAGAGTCCTCAGGCGGGTCAGTGTGCCTAAATCTGGGGGTTGTTCCCGGACACCTCTGAGGCCTGGGCTGAGGTGACATGAGGTGGGTGGGACGAAGCCCTTAGCCTCTCTCGAACAAGCCCCAACATTTAGCTTCATGGCACTGGCCCAGGCCTCTTGCGTCCCCAGAAACAAGCCCCGCCACAAGTGAGTCTCATTGCCCTGGCCCAGGCCTGAGGCGTGGTCCATGGTTCAAGACCCCAGAAATTAGCGAGGTCACCTTAGCCAAGGACTCCGTTGTCCTCCGGAATAGTTTCCCAGATGTGTGCCTCATTCTGGGACCAAGCCTCAGGTGTGCCCGGGAACAGCTCCATGAGTTTAGCCTTATCGCCCTGGACTAAGGGCCTTGTTCGGATGTCCGGGAACAACCCCCAGATTTAGGCACACTGACCCGCCTGAGGACTCTGGCCTGCCCCAGAGCAAGGGCCCCTCAGGTCCCCCTCGTGGCCCTGGCCCAGGCCTGTGACACTCCCGCTACAAGTCCCACGGATTCTGGCCACCTCACCTTTGCCCAGGCCTCTGGCTTCCCTGGGAATAGTCCCCCAGAGGTTACCCTCATGGCCCAGGCCTGTGGCGTCTCTGGAAAAGCCACTCCCCCTCCCCCCCCCCCCCCCCCGCCCCCAGATCAGGACTCCTAGTCCTGGCCCAGGACTCTGGCTTGCACTCGGGTGTTAAGTTAACAGCGCCCTGGCCCAAGTCTATGGCGTCTCCCGGACAAGCCCCCGCCCCCCGAGACAGGTTCGCCTCATCACCCCAGACCAGGCCTTGTTCGTCCCGGAACTTGCCACCACATATTAGCCTCATCGCCTAGGACTAGACCTTTGGCGCCCCGGAACTGACCCCCCCCAGACGGAACTGACCCCCCAGACGTTAATCACCCCAGAGAACGGCCCCCAGAGGTCAGCCTTCCCGCCCCGGCCAGAATTTTGGCAACCCCAGAAAAACTGTCCGGTGCCTAAGCCTGCTCACCGCTCCACTGGCCCCTGGCGTGCCCAGAGGTTAGCTGCATTGCCCCAGCCCAGGCCTCTTGCGGGCCCTGGAACAAGCTTCCACACGCACAAGTTCGTCTCACCGCCCCAGACAACACCTCTGGCGTGCCTGGGGACAGCCCCCAGAGGTTATCCTCATTGCACCCGTCCAGAATATTGACCATCCCGGGAAACATTGCCCAGATGCTGGCCTCCCCCCTCCCACCCCCGTGTGCTCCAGGCCTCTGGCTTTTCCCAGAAGGAGACCCTGGGACCTTAGCCTCATTGCCAGGGCCCAGGCCTCTGGCATCCCCGGGACCCGCCCCCAGAGTTGAACCTCATCGCTCTGGCCCCATAGTGTTGCTGACCCCGTGGAAAGGCACCCGGACGTTAGCCAGCTTGCTGCCGCTCCCCCGGCCTCTGGCATCCCTCAGAACAGGCCCCCAGAGGTTAGCGGCATCGCCCCTGCCCAGGCCTCTTGCAGGCCAGGAACCATAGCCGCAGAGGTCAGGCTCACCGCCCCGGCCGAGGCCTCTGCTGTCCTCCGCGACAGCACCCCAGAGCTTAGCCTCCTCTCCTCGGCCCGGGGCCTCTCCTGTCCCCCGCCAGAGCCCCCACATCCCGTGTTATACTCATCGCCCTAGCTCAGGCCACTGATGTCCCCGGGAACAGCCTCCCAGAGTGTAGACTCATCGACCGGGTCCAGGTTTCTGGCGTCTCTGGGACCAAGGCCCCCCTGAGGTGAAGCTGATCGCCCTGGCCCTGGCCTCCACTATCCCACGAACAACCCCCCCAAGGATTTCACCTCATCACCCTGGCCTAGGCCTCTGGGTTCCTCAAAAACAGCGCCCCAGTCTTTAGCCTCATCTCCCCAGCCCATCCTTTCCTGCCGCCAGAACGAGACCCTCGGTGGTGAGCCTGGTTACCCTGGCCCGGGCCCCTGGGCTCCCCGGGAACAGCGTCCCCAGGCGTGAAAACTCATCGCCCGGGCACAGTCCTTTGGCAACCAAGGAACAAGTACGTCCCACCAGATGTTAGCCTCCTGGCCCCGACCTCGGCCATGCCCCTCAACAGGCCCCCAGAGATAAGCCGAAACGCCCTGGCCCAGGCCCCTGGTGTCCCTGGTACCAGTCCCCCAGAGGTTGGCCTGATGGACCCAGACCAGAGCATTGGCAACCCAGGAACAAGCCCCCTAGAATTTAGCCTCACTGCCACGTCCCAGGCCTCTGCCCCTGACCCTACCCCAACGCCACCCCCTCCACCCCCGCAACCTTGGAACAAGCCCCACCCCCCCACCGCCCAGAGCTCAGACCCTTGGCCCTGGCCCAGGCCTGTGGTGTCCCTGGGTTACAGTGCCCTGCGGGCCACTCATGGTCTGTCTAGACCCAGGATTTGGCTTCCCTGGGGAGAAACCCCCGGAGGTTACCATAGCCCCGGCCCCAGCCTCTGGTGTCTCCAGGACAAGCTCCCCGACAAGTTCACCTCATCGCCCCAGTCCAGGCCTTGGGCATCCCTGGAACAGGCCACCGCATATTAGCCTCATCACCTGCGACCAGACCTTTGACGCCCCGGGTCCTAGCCCCGCAGACGTTAGTCTTGTCGCCATGGCCCAGACCTCCTGCATCCTTTGTCAGGTCAGGAAGTCTGTATGGACTTTGAACATTGGCTTTGGGTAACTAAATAGCCACACGAAAGCAGACAAATTTGGATCTCTTTTTTGCACTATATAACCGAAGAAATTCTAAATGGATCAGAGGTACAACATAAAGAAATGAAACAGGAAAAAATTATCTTACTTCCATAAAAAATATGAGAATGAGTTTTTACCAACTGACATTTTTTTGTGTTGTGAAACTGCTACTTACTAAAAGTTGAGAGGAGGCAATCAGCCAATTAAAGGATACATTAAAATCAATAAAGAATTAACAAAGTAGGTATGCAAATGTTTATTAGTTCATAAAATTACTAACTCCTAAAAAGTAAAATATATTAAGATCTTCCAGGAACTTAAGATTTCTTTTTTGTGAAGCAAGGTTAAGTAGATTATACAGTCATTTAGGAAGACACATGTGTATAAGTGAACAGGAAAATCTTGAGAACAAATGGTAATGAAGGTAAGCTTACCTGTAGAGATTAGTCCTCACTTGTTGGGTTGGAAAAAGATTTATCAACATAATTCAGGGCATGGCAACACGTAATCTCAAATACTGCTCCTGGTTCTTCAAAATACTACAACCCCAATGCAAGGGAACTTGGCAATAGCCAGTTAAATATATATCTACATGTCCTTTGTTTCAATAATCAAGTAAATAGGACTTCATCTGAGAGATGTATCAACAAAATACTAATTGTCCTATGTTCAAGATTATTCATGGAGCACTATTTATTAGCTTTTGTATTAGTAAATCTCTGGAACCTACTTAAATATTCATCAATAAGGAAATAGTTAAAAACATTATAGTAGAGAGATAACTCAGTTGTCTGAGTGATTTTCAACGTATATTATTATGGGAAACGAGAAAGGTACAGAACAATGTGTATAATGCTATCATTTATCTAAGCAAAGCAAAGGGCAGGATATGTGTGCATGCCTCTCTGTATTTATGTGTGATTTTGTATTTACATTTATAGTCAACGAAGGATCCACCAAGAAAAAACAAAGACATGATTACAATCGGGGGAAAAGAGAAACCAGAGTATACAATACAGAATGAAAGCTAGAGTGCTCTTAAAGTAACTGTGTTGTGGTTTTGGTTTTAGAATCATCAAATAGAGTTCCGGCCAAGACGGAGGCATAGGTAGAAACCCTTTGCTTCCTCGCACAACCAAAAGGAGAAAATCAACCAATCTAAAATCAATAAACAACCAGAAGTGCCAGAAAATCAACCTGCATGGAACTCCAACAACCACGGAATTAAAGAAACAGTCAAAGAGAACAACTAGACCCGTAAGGCAGCGGGAGCGGGAGGAGAAAAACCACGGTGAGGTGGCAGACTGTGGGGGCAGGGCTGGCCATGGGGGTGGCAGCAGGCTGAGTGGGAGGGGCTGACTTAAGGGGAAACTGAGACTCAGAGGTGGTTGTGGACTACGGTGGCTGCTGCAATAGGAGAAACTCCCAGTCTCACATGGGAGTTCGTTGAAAACTGCACTAGAGACAAGCAGGCGAGCTGCACTGTTCCCTCTCTGGCCCCTCCCTCACAGGCAGTGCCGCAGCACAGCAAGGAGGGTTGCCCTGCCTGGGTGAATACCGAAGGCCCCACCCCCTTACAACTTATCAGGGGCCCCAAGCAAAGAAATAGGGCCAAAATGAAAGAAGAGTGCAAAACCTCAGAAAGAGAGCTAAGCAAGGAGGAGACAGCTAACCTATCTGATGGAGAATTGAAAGCCCTGGTAATCAAAATGCTCACAGAACTGATTGAGCTTGTTCGAAAAATGAAGGAACAAAGGAAAGATACCCAAAATGAAATAAAGCAAAACATTCAGGGAACCAACAGTGACAGGAAGGAAACCAGGACTCAAAGCAACGATTTGGAACAAAAGGAAGAAATAAACATCCAACTGAATCAGAATGAAGAAACAACAATCCCAAAAAATGAAGAGAGGCTGAGGAATCTCTGGGACAACCTGAAACATTCCAATATCCGAATTACAGGGGTGCCAGAGGGAGAAGAGGAAGAGCAAGAAACTGAAAACTGATTTGAACAAATAATGAAGGAAAACTTCCCCAATCTGGTGAAGGAAATAGACTTTCAGAAAGTCCAGGAAGCCCAGAGAGTCCCAAAGAAGTCGGACCCAAAGAGGAACACACCAAGGCACATCATCATTATGTTACCCAAGATTAAAGACAGAGAGACAATCTTAAAAGCAGCAAGAGAGGAGGAAAGAGTTACCTACAAAGGAGTGCCCATAAGGCAATCAGCTGATTTCTCAAAAGAAACCTTGCAGGCAAGAAGGGGCTGGAAAGAAGTATTTGAAGTCATGGAAGGCAAGGACCTACATCCCAGAATACTCTATCCGGCAAAGCTATCATTTAGAATGGAAGGGCAGATAAAGTGCTTCCCAGATAAGGTCAAGTTAGAGGAGTTCATCATCACCAAGCCGTTATTATATGAAACGTTCAAGGGATTTATCTAAGAAAAGGAAGATAAAAAATATGAACAGTAAAATGACAACAAACTCACAACTATCAACAAATGAACCTAAAAAAAATAAAAAGAAAGAAAAACAATGAAAACAAAAACTAAGCAAACAACTAGAACGGGAACAGAATCAGAGAAATGGACATCACATGGAGGGTTTTCAGTGGGGGGCAGGGAGGGAGAAATAGCGGGGAAAGGTACGGGGAAGAAGAAGCATAACTGGTAGGCATTAAATAGATGGGGAGAGATAAAAAATGGTATAGGAAACAGAGAACTCAAGGAACTTATCTGTAGAACCCATGGACATGAACTGAGGGTGGGGGGATGCTGGAGGGTTGAGGGGTACAGGGTGGAGGGCGAATAAAGGGGGGGGAATTGGGAAAAGTGTAATAGCATAATCAATAAAATATAATTTTTAAAAAAGAATCATCAAATAGAACGATAAAAACGAAATTAACAAGCTGCAACAATTAAAATAAAAAATGATATAAATGGGTTGGAGGTTCTGGATCCAATTGATGGGTTAATTCTGCAGACTTTAACTCTTTCAAATGAGTTCAGAGCATTGTACATTGAGTGTATATCCCAACTGAGGAATATAAGGGTGAAAAGAACCACAGTGCATCTTACATATTAGGCAATCATATTGCTGCTAATAACATTCCAATTGTTGTTTTGAAATATTATATACACGCATAAATATAGTGAGAAAGAGCAGGGAATAAGTAAATATGTGAATGCCTTAAACCACGGTGTCTAGTATAAAAGAAAATAGACAGGAATGAGTTCATCGGTCTTAAGTTTGAACGGAAATAGCA
>NW_025333748.1:0-16606 GCF_019186645.2 Phyllostomus hastatus
ATGGGAGGGATGAGCCCTGTGGCCTAAGGGTCCTGGGCTCCTTCTCTACATGGAATTTTCTGTGTATTCAGGACACAATATTTTCAGGCATAGCATTTGAAAATATGCTGTGCACTTGAGTTGTGGTGGTCTTTTCAATCCCTTAATAGTACCAGTATAGAAAAAAAATTACATCAATTTTAGCTACATTTAAAAAAAATATATATGTATTTATTTTTAGACAGAGTCAAAGGGGGGAAGAGACAGAGAGAAATATTAATGTGTCGTAGTCTCTCGTGTGCCCCCTACTGGGTACCTGGTCCACAACCCAGGAATGTGTCCTGACTGGGAATCAAATTGGCAACACTTTGGTTTGTAAGCCAGCACTCAATCCACTGAGCCACAATAGCCAGAGCATTATTAGTTCTCATTTTCACTGACTGATCACCTTACTCCTATGTTATAGGGAACCGAATCACCTAGCAATGACAAAAGTAGCCCAGCCCTATCAGAAAACCAACAGGCATGAGTCGGCACACAGGAAGCCAAACCCATCTCCTCCTGCATCTGGGATTCTTGTGCCACCCTCATGGACTTCCTAACACCGAAGAAGGCATCAGGGGTAGAAATCAGACACCACTGCTTGTTACTTGGACTCCTTTACAAAGGTGATTTTCTCCAGGGCTGGTCATGGAGGAGCTATAGTGATGTTCCCCATGTGGATTCCACAAACTCCAAATCCAACAGCCCAGCAGGCACTGGGATCTCAGTTCCAGGGACAGATGAGATCATCTGTTTCAGTTTTTGCTGTCTGGGGAATGTCACAGGTGGCTCCTATAGAGAATACTGAGAAAGTTCCCATTTTCTTAGGACCATGGATCAGTGGTGGATTAACAAGCATGTGTCAGTTATATGTGCCACCATCTCATTGAAGTCACTGCACATTTACCTTCTATGCCAATCTTATTATCATAATGTGTTATCAGTTAGAACCTGGATCAAGCAAGCATTCTTTCTAAGCACATATTCACAGTAATCTTACAGCTTGAATAAATCTCTATCATTTCAGTAAATGTTCATCATGACCTTTTCCACATGAAGGGAAAGATCAAGAGGGAGAAAAATCACTTTCAAGATCAACCACTGAGAACCCAAATGCTATGCCTTGTTGTCAGCTTTGACTGCTGAAGCTGTCTCAGTGAGCTCTGATGGCATGCAGTTCTGCTCTATCCATCCTCAGTGATTTTTCCTGAGTCTTCATGAGGCTCTGGTGTTTTCAATGGGCCTCACAGGTCCAGGGCACAGGGGATGTTAGGTGATAGCTTTGCAAATTAACATGACATAAATTAATGTGATCTTCCTATTTGTTCACTGAATGTGTCTTGAACTTTACCTTTATAGGGAATTGATGCTTATATTACAGTCAGTGAGATATTCAAAAGCCTAGGAGCTGTGGTTTCAGTCGGCAGAAGTAGGAGATGTGCTGCTGTAATGCATCTTCACTTGAAGGCCGAAGAGCAGGGTTCCCAGGGCAGAAGACCTCTGTCTCAGCTACAGAATCCAGCACACAGGAGGCAAGGGATTAAGTTTCCCTCTTCAGTGTGTTTCAGCCAGTATCTTAATGGAATGGATGGTGCCTATCCTCACTGGAATTTAAAACAACAACAACAACAACAACAACAACAACAACAACAACAAACTGCTTCTCTGAGCCACCATCTCAAAGGTAAGTTCACCTGTAAACACAGCTGGACAAACCCATGAATAACTATCAGTGAAATGTTTGGGCACCTTGTGATCTAGTCAAACTAACACAAAACCAACAGTCACAACAGAGCTGTTTAGGGGAAGAGTCCCAAGTCAGAGATAATATGCATCTGCCCAATGCATGTAGATAGGGGTGAACCAACCACTTTAGACTCATTGCGGTGAATGCTTTCTTGGGGACCTACATGTTGAATGTCAGCTGAAGAGGAAGCTCCCTGTCAGAGATGAAACAAAACCTTAATTGATCTCCATGGGTCCTGTACCTGCAGAGCATGTGGGCCCTGAGCCCCACCTCCCTGCCCAATGTTTACAGCCCCACCTTCAGGGAGGGTTTTATCTGGGCTCACACTGACTTCCCTTCTCTGCCCCTCTTGTGCAGTAATGTGTGGCCGAGTCCGGGGCTCTCAGGCTGTTCATTTGCAGATAGGCAGTGCTTTTGGAATCATCTCTTGAGATGGTGAATTGGCCTTTCATGGATGCAGCATATTCTGTTCTGTGACTGTTAGCTTTGTTTCTGATGACCCCTACCCACTCCAGTCTCTTTCCTGCAGCCTGTCGTGTCCAGTTTATATAGATTTTCACTGAATTTGAATCCAGAACCTTTGCAGGAAAGTTTCAAAGACCCTTCAGGCTGAATCATGTTTGTACCAGAATCCACTAACTGCACCTCACATCAGACACCTGCAGACAAGTGATTTTCATTAGCAGGGGGCACACACACACACACACATGCACACACGCACACACACACAGAATGTCCCAGGTTCTCTGGTACCATGTAAAAGCATCAGGGCATAACCCAGCTCAGCTCAAACTTCATGGTGCTTCCTCTGGGTTAATGGCTTCAGGGAGTGCTAACTGCAGAGACCTGTGGGTTGGAATGGATCTCCTTGAGGTGCAGGGACAGCCACAAGTCTAGGTTCATCTGTACATGGTGATGCCGATTTTCTTTTTATGCTCTCCTTAGTGACAGAGAAGTCAAGTCCCTGAGTGACAGTCCCCACTTGACTAGAGGGAAAAGCACCCTCATTCTAACAGTGAAGGCTTTCATAAGGGACTGATTAGCTTGTGTGTTGTAGACTTATTATTGTTGTTGCTTAATTCTTCCATCTTGAATTTTAACATAATTTATTTCACAGCAATATTCCATATGTGCAGTGTTTCATGCTATTCAGGTCAGCACAAATCCTTTCTATGACATTGTCCATGTGTTGACACACAGAGCGAGATTCAGCTCCATTGTCAGTCTCCTTGACTGAGGGCAGTGGGCACTACGAGGGCTGCTCTCTTGTTCTTTCAAGACAGAATTCCTGAACTTTGTGTATCTGTGCACTGAGAGTCCATCATTGTGGAGAGAGTGGGAAGAAGGGACAAACACATGTACAGCCTTTTACCTGCCCTGGACGCCCTCTGGGCCCAGCCCCTTCAACCTCCTCCACCAAAGGCTTAACAATGGTCACATCAAGTGACTGAGGTGCACACAGCACATTAATAATTATTCAGGTGGGTGTTACTATTATCTAAATACCATGCTGTAATCATTACATACAATCTCTGGAAAATTTGAAAAATTGCATGCATAGTTAAAATCATAAAAACTACATAAATCTGCAGTCCCATTTGGTCAATACTACACCCAAGTGGCACTTGTGTCCATGCCTTCAAGTGCACATCAGTCACATCCCTGTGACAGGGTGACTGGAAGAAATATGAAGTTATGGATTTTACCTCCAGTGAAATGTGGACCTCCATCCATGCAGATGTTTTAAATACTGAAAGGGCTCATTGATTACACCCACTTATAATGTTGCCTTCTCACTACATCTGTTTAACAGTCTCCCATGATGTTCAACCAGGGAAAATTGCCTATAAAAAGCACCAGAAAAAAACACCTTTGAACATCACTGATGATGTATGTTTAACAACATATGTGTGGCATCGAATATCCAGGGAGGCAGACCTTGTGGTCATGTTACTCTATAACCAAACTATGTTCTTGATGCTGTAACCGTCTACTGTGAACTGGATCATTGGCCAATAAATTTATTTATCAATAATCTGGAAGTAAGAAATGCAATAACAGCTTCCAGAAGAGTGATGTCAGTTACAAAACAGATTCCTATATGACTATTTGCTCACTGTAATCACAGAGTGTGGATGGGGCAAGGGAGCTTCCTCTGTCCTCTGTTACAAAGGACATGTTCACGTTTGTGAGAGCTCCACCCTAGGACCATCACTTCACCCAAGGCCCCATTCCTAACACCATCACGTGAGCTTCAGGTTTTAATAACCTCAGAGTTTTGCAGTGACACCAACACAAGCTCATAACAACAACAAACAAATCAAATCATGATTCCACCCAACTGGACAGCTACTTCAGGAGTAATCCCAAAATGAGGATCCCCATCAATCTGTGGACACTTCCCATCTTTGGAAGCAAAAAGTGGACCCAAGCCATTCAGAACAAGCTGATATCCCTATAGAGTGGACAGGTTCCACCTTACACTCTGAACGGAGATGTTCATATAACTTATTATTCCCCCTTATTGCATACACATAACTGTTATTTTTGTTTTCTATGGACTAAAATTGTTTTTATATCCATACTTATAGGTGGCTCTGTGCCCTCACTCATGTTTCCTAGGTGCTCAGTGAAATAAGGAGCCAGGCTCCAGTGTTTGATGTCTGATGCTGACATGTTGAGGTTCACCCTCCTCTCTCCTCCTGCACACACATGGCAAATCTGACATGGAAGTGGGCATTCTCCATAGTTTGATGCAGGTGGGACAGGGAAACCATACAATACCATTTCATGATCAGGATCCAGTTCAGAGAAGAACAATAAAATCTGGACCAGACTCTTATCTGAAGTGACACAGCCACTCCTGTCCTGCTGATAAGTCTGCCTTGCTCTCAACATGCCCCTCGATGAAGGGACAAACACTCCCACAGTCCCTCTGTGTTTGTGATATTGTCACCCTGGACATCCACACCAAAGTATGGTGGGAGTGCCACTACGTCCACATGATGTCAACTTCTACTGATTTCACAGAGGTGGAATTAAGGCAATGACCATCACCCTTGTGTTTTTCTTTTCCCTTCTGGGCCTGGGTTCCTACAACTCTGCTGCCCACTGTCCAGCATGCATGTGCCCTGTTGGTTGGCTTGGACTCTCAGCTTTGTGGGGATGGAGTCTTTGTTGGATCCAGAAGAGCCTCTGGTTGGATTCAGCTGATTTGGGTGAGTTGGTTTGTTGATTCATGAGGATAAGGGTAAGCAAATGTTTGTGACATTCTGACTTACTATCATGTGAGAATGTTTTACTCTGGTGACAACAAGCCTCTGTAAGTCCATTACCAAAGAGAGCATCAAAGAACCATGAAAGGAGGAAGGCTCCCAGAGGGAAACTGCTGTGTGGACAGTTAACTGCACACCTGACAGGAATCCAGACCTTAAAATGCTTCTGCAGCTGCTCCCAAGCTGATTCCTGGGCTCAGTGTGACCCAAATGCCCCCTGGTGTCCTGAGTGCCCCCTACAGTCCAGCTCTATTGTGTCCCACAAGAGGTTTGTGCCTGGGGTTACACTGACTTCCCGTCACTGTGTCACTCACACAGCAATATACAGCCGTGTCCTCAGCTCTCAGGTTGTTCATTTGCAGATAGAACGTGTTCTTGCATTTTCTCTGGGAAATGGTGAATTGACCCTTCACAGAGTTGGTGTAGTATGTGCTACCTCCATTACCAATTGCTGAGTCCCACTCCAGCCCCTTCCCAGGAGGCTGGAGGACCTAGTGCATTCTGTAGTTACTGAAGGTGAATCCAGAAGCCATGGAGGAGAGTCTCAGAGACCCCACAAGCTGCACCAAGCCTCCCCCAGACTCCACCACCTGCACATCACACCTGGCACCTGCAAACACAAAGACATCAAGTCAGGAAACTGTCACTCTCCACTGTTCCTTTCAGTCATATGAACTCACATACCCAGTGTCTCCTTCTCCATAAATTACCTCTTAAAATAGCAACAAGGAAAACACAGCCTAGCACAAACACCATGGTGAGTGGCCTGTGTTCAGTGCTGAGCATGGACTGGGAACACTTCTGAATCTGGAGTTGTGCTCCTGTCCCAGAACTGCTGGGTCAAGGCTGGGCTGCTTTTCATAAGCAGAGGAGCCCTATGTCCTCCTCCTACATATTGAGCTTTGGGTTTGTACAGTGACATAAGGGACAATGCTCTAGTATGTGACATGTCTAAGTGTGTATGTCTGTTAAGAATTATTTTGCACATTTAAACCTCTGCCATCCTCACTGACCCAGATGTTCCACGAGATGGGTACATGACCTTGGAGAGTAAATGTTCATAAAATATCAGTATTTAAAATGAGAGATGCCTTTGAAAGTCACCACTAATGAACACACCAAGGAAATTCAAAGCTCATGACCAAAGGGGACATTAGAACTGCAAGAAGTTCCTGTTCAGGTGACAAGAAGTTCCATTGGACCCCATTTCTTTTACAAAGCAATCAGAGTATGAACTGAGAACAGAATGAGACCCTAGATCATGTGGACCCAGTGTTGGAGGAGGTCTGTGTGGAGCATGGGAGAAAGTAGCATGAAATCTACAGAGATGTACACAGTGCTTCTGGGACACATTTCCTTCATGGAGTTTGGCGCTGTATGTTCAGCATCTTCACTGCTCATCTTTGTTTTTATTTCCTAGACTCTGTGGTAAAACCAGGAGCTAACATTGGGGACACAGAAGAATCTCAGTCATGACTAGACCTGCTTAGGTGAAGATGTAGGTGGAAATTGGGGAGTAAGTATTTTTATTTATTTTTGTTTTTTTATTTTTATTTTAATCATTGTTCAAATACAGTTTTCTACCTTTTAGCGAGTAAGTATTTTTAAATTATAACAATTTCATTATGAGAAACCTTCATACCAATCACTAACATGGCGTAACAGAAAATAAATGAAATCATCATTGATATGAATAACATCATTTTGTTTGTTCATTGATTGCTAAGTAAATAAATCCTTTAAATTGCATCTCCATCCTGGGATTGGTGGATCTACTTTTATATGAATCTGGTCAGGTGTTATGCTTCTGTGTTATTTTCACCATCAGCATCTGTGGTTCTGTTGACATGTGATGTAGTTCTAGTCAGTAATTTAAGAAACAGAACTGTCCCTGGTTCATTGGAAGTAAATTTCAGAAGCTTCATCTCTTCCACTTTCATCCATTTTCATATCTGCACATGGCCCTTGAGAATGCTCTCGCCTTTTCCACATGAGGCAGGTGTCATCTCTGCATGAAGTCACATGCTCAGTGCATTAGTGTGCAGAAGAGGAAAGGGATCTCCCAGGTACGTGGATGGTGGGATTATGCAAAGCTGGAGCTAGTTCTTGCAGGGTTCTTGTTCCTTATGTTGTGATTTGTCCTCCTCATCTAGCAAGTTCCAGCTGTGTTATGTCACTTTTCTCAGAAATAGTCTTACACAGTCATCTTGTCAGTAATATAAAAAAATAAATAATTCATTTGAAAAGTAACCCATCATTTTTACTCAGCCATAAAACATGATATCCTCAGCCATAAGAGAATTGACTTTTACTATCTGGGACTTGGACAGATCTAGAGAGCATCCTGCTGAATAAAAAATCCCAGATGAAGTAACACCAATGCCATGTGATCTCATTTATATGTGGAATCCAATGAAGAAGAAAAAAAGCAGAATAGAAACATTCTCATAGCTCCAGATTTGGGTGCCTGAATTAAAGGGAAGATATATATAGATATATATATAGATATATATATAGATATAGATATAGATATAGATATAGATAGATAGATAGATTTATATATATATAGATTTATATATATATATATAAAGAAGTACACTTTGACAATTACAGTTTAAACATAAGGAGGTAAATCACAGCACTCCTAATAAAGTCAATAATACTGTGATAACTGTGTGTGGTGCAGTGTGGATACTGGCAATAGTGGCCCATCACATCACAAACTGTTAAGTGTCTGACCACTCTGCTGTAGGCTAGAAGCTCATGCAATATACGGTGGAATGACAATTGGAATTGCGAATGAAAAAAATAGATTTAACACCAATTCCTCAACTGGGTACAACAGGCAAGAGACATGGCTGAATACCAGTGCTGTACTCACAAGTTTCACCTTTACTGTGAAAATTCTGAACATCTTTAGGTTTATTAGAGATTCCCATTGAGAATCTTGGCCTAGTATTGTTTGTTGGTGGTCCCTACCTCAGTAACACCCTGGGGAATGCTAACCAGGACGCACTATTTTAATCTGACTTGTGCAAAGGCCTTTTTTGTCCCTCCTAGAGATTTCAACTTTGTGGGTAATTAACATTGCATGACACCTTGTGGTGTGTGTTTGCCATCAGCCTGGACATCCACACAAAGCTGTTGTGTATCCCTCTACCTCTGTGTGGAGTCACCTACCCTTCGTGCTGTGAGCATGATTCCAAGGGATGGGTGATCCTCTCAAGGAACAGGTGGGCCCTCACTTAACCTAAACCACTTCTTTTCATTTGAATATTCATGAGGAAGATTTTTTCATAGTGGAAGACATTACCAACAAGAGAGAAAACAGAGGACAAAGGGACCATGTTCAGTGGGAGACAAAGGATGAAAGTCCTAATCTATATTGTAGGACATGTGTCACCAACCAGGTCCCTAAGCTCTATGCAGATATAGTTCCTCCCACTGAGGAACAAGCCCCCATAGGACATGCTTCTTATTGGGAAGCTGCCTTTGAGTGGCACACAGACAACTTTTGGGCTTTAATGTCTGAAGATCTCATTCCTGGATTAGAGTGGCTGCAGATTGCTGCACCTAGTGAGTTAACAAAACCATCCTTGCATCTAGTTCCTCGGATTCAGATATAGAGTACTCACAGAAATATGCTCATCAACATTTACCAAACGCGAGTAGTTCTCGCGTATTATTGAGTTTGGTAAATGTTCTGATGTAATAGGATGTTTACAATCACCTCATGTCCAATCTTTTTTTAGATGTTTTCATAAAAAGAGGAAGTCACAGGCCCTCAAAGGAAATTCCTCCCAGCTCCCTCTGCACCTACCTCTGGGAAGCATCCTTGAGCTTGTATATGCATTGCACTTCCTGATGCTCAGCATGTGCCCTACAGGGGAGGGTCTTCTGTGCACTGACAGGATGTGGACTTCTCAGCATCTCCAGTCCAAAATTAGAGGCTGTGCCCTGACTTCACAATTCTTCCTCAGTGACATATTGTTCTGAGAGACCTCAGGATACATAGAATGGGCCTTACTAAACTCTAGTGACTCAGCAGGGAGCCCCCAGTCCAGACTCTGTTAATCAACTGGGGGGTCCCATCCCTGGAGTACAAAGTGGACTGACTTATCCAATACCTATGAACTCTGAAGACCTCAGGAGCTTTGAGGCCTCAGATGTCCTCAGGTTCTTCTGCCTTCAGGTTCCATGTGACTAACCCTGCATGTGGTCTTAACGACTTTGCACTTCTAGTACTCAATAAGTCATACACATACAGTGATGATGTTCATGGTAATGATCTACAGGTCTCCCTTGTCTCCTGTTCTTAGCACATGTGTTGGTCCCCAAACTGACCCTAACCTAGCTAGTCTGAGTTGACAGCAGAACAAAAGCAAGCATGTCAAACATACAGAATAGCAAGGGTCTACTTTTTGTTTTTACTCATTATCCAAGAGCCTGAAACATGAAGACTCTGTGGTGAGAGGGGTCCTGGCTTGTCTTGAGGAGGGTCAGAAGCAGAGGACAGTTTTCTAGTCACTGTGAACACTGACATGATATGTGGGAAGATCACACTCTTTAGAGCCCACAGGTCGCCATTCTCAGAGCTCACAGCCAGGAGTCCTGAGAGCAGAATCAGGAGGCCAGGTGTCTCCACAGGAGCAGAATCAGATGCTAAGGCAGGAACAGGGAACCAAGAAAATTGGGCCTGGATACTTGGAGTCCCTTTGGTCTAGTGATAGGATTTTTTACACTATGTGTCCTCGTGTCTTGAGTGTCCCCTAATGTCTTGAGCACTCCCTGCACTTCAACATTTTTGTCTTTCTAGAGAAATACTTGTCTGTGTCATTGCACTGATTTTGTTTCTCTGAGTCTCTCACACACTAATGCTAGGAGGTTGTTTGGAACCACCCTGCCTGGTTTCAGAAGCTGTAACCCCAGCCAAGGCTAAGGCTGGATGAGTGACCTTGGGACCATAATCCATTGAGGAGACAAAAGCTTATCTCCCTGGCAGGAACAATGTTTCTGCTTCTTCAACTTCATCCATAACTGGCCCCCAATGTTTGGTCAGTTAGCCAATGACAGGTAAGATTCCCCAAGAGGAGAATGATCTAAGACATACAGGATCATGTGGGAGGCTCCCAAAGATGGACTTTGGGGGCTAGAGCAAAAGGGGGTGGTGGACCCTCACAACTCAGCTTTGGCAAAGCCCGAGTCCTCATTGTCTGAGAGAAATCTCCTAATCTCTTGGCTGTCTTACTTCCCTTGCTCCACCTAAGCCTGAAACAATGACAGAGGGTGGTGCATCCCTGTGCTGGAAAGGGCCTAAGAAAGAATATGTAAAATCCTGTGAAACCCGCTTGGTTTAGAATGCTCTCAATTAACTGATAAGGGTCCAATCAAGAAGTAAGTTACTTTCTCAATGTTTTACAGCTCTTTAGCTATCTGACCCTGACTCAAAATAGGCCCTCAGAGTTCTTTGTTATCTATTGTTTGATCCTTACTTCCTGGCAATGATTAATGAGGTTTACCTGAATTCCTGTGTAAATGAACCCAATAAAAACCCATTGAGGAAAAGGCTCTTGGCCCTTCTCCTTTGAGAGATCAGCCACCTTTCCTCCCCAAGCATATCATGTGTTGGTAGACTTATTCTCATCCGTGGAGGATGGGGGGGCTCTTCTGGTGGATCCCCCCCACAGGATGTGTCTGTCTGCAGATGGGCATCCACATCCATCCAGACTGGGAAGAGGTGTGAAGGCATGGAATAGACCAGTTCCATATTCACTTTGTTGGAATTTTTTTGCAAGGGATATTTGGAGACAAGGACTCACACCTCAACACCAGATCCTGCAGCCCAGGGTCCCAATGTGACAAAGATAGGCCCCCATAACTTCTGGCTGCAAAGTTGAGTGGGGATGAATTTAGTGGAATAAACTAGAATCCCAGACAGTTTTTCTTAAAGAAAACACACACGGATGCACTCATACCTAATCACTGACCGACAACACCAAGGTACCAGCTTGAAAGGTACCAGTGGCATACAAGCAAAAAATGAAGTGTCTGAGATCAAGGCAGTGATGGAGGACAGGTTTCTCCCAGACAGAAAGTCGAACAAAGTCTACCGTCGCTCTTCTCATCCCTCCTTGCACGGACCCACTGAGCTGGCATGCGAGTGCCATATCAGAGATTCCATCAACCATGATAAAGCTGTTGGCCCTGCCTTGGAGTTCCCCTAAGGCAACATATCATCCAATGTATAGATTCACCCAAGGTGTTAACAGTGATATGTTCATGTAATGGCTGGTGTTGGCTCATGCTTCACAGCTTTCTAAAACCCTATCACTTACTCAGTGCCCAGAGGTCTGGTAGTAGCAGCTGCCAGTGTAGGTTCAGAGTTTGGCTTTTCCCAGGAAACTCCAAGCCCAGCACAATAGCAGCCATCTGCAAACTGTTTTATAGCTAATTCAGGGTGCCCCCAGGTAGAACACAATTGGGGCCTGATCTTGGCCTGCATTACCTAAAACACCCTAGAGACTGTGCACCCAGTGGAGAGCTTCAGACTATCTAGGGGCTCAAATACCTTTCTCCTGCACACATGATTCCCCACAGAGGGCAAAAGTAGTTGGTCACTGGTCACATACAGTCCTTGCAGCTTACTGGTGTATGTAAATACCTCCCATTGACCTACCAACAACAATCAAGGCTCAACTACAAGAGAAGGATATTCTCAGTACCCTCAATATGTGCATCTCCATTACCTATCATGGTTGCTAGGGGAGGATGTGCACCTGGCCCCTACAAAATACCTACTAACATGAGGCCACACTATCAATACAGAGAGTCAAAGCATCTCTACCTAGTACATAGAAACACACACAGAGAGGCTGCCAAAATTATAAAACAAAAAAATAAAAGTGCAAATCAAATCTCTATAAAAGTAATAAACAGAATGGAGGTAAAGCAATCTATCAGATGCAGAGTTCAAAACACTGGTTATAAGAATGTTCAAGGAATGTGGTGAGGACCTCAACACCATGAAAAAATACCCATTCAGAAATGAAAGATATACTACTGTAAATTAAAAAAAAATAACAATTTACAGGAAAACAATAATAGAGAGCATGACCCAGAATCCAATCAATGATTGGAATCTAAGGAAACAAAAAAAGAAGAAGAAATGGAAACAGGAGCAGAAAGAAGAGGAGGAGGAAGAGGAGGAGGCACCACCAATGAGAATTACACAAAGGAAAAATAATCCAATAAAATGATGATAGTGTGAGCAGCCTATGGGGCAACCGCAAACATTCCAACATTTGCATTATAGGGATTCCACAGGTGAAGATAAAGAGCAAGAAACTGGAAATCTATTTGAAAAAAAAATGAAAGAAAACTTCCCTAATGTGGTGAAGGAATTAGATATGCAAGTTCAGGAAACATACAGTCGCAAACAAGATGGATGCAAAGAGGCCCACTCCAAGACACATCATAATTAAAATGCCAATGTTTAATGATAAAGAGAGAATATAAAAAACAGCAAGAGGAAAAGCAGTAATTTATCTTTAGGGGGATTCCCATAAAATGGTCACCTTCTCAAAAGAAACTTGAATGATCAGAATGGATTAGAAAGTAATATTCAAAGTCATGAAAAGCAGGGAACTAGACTGTTCTAGCCAGTTAAAATATCATTTAGCATCAAAGGACAGATAAAGTGCTTATCAATCATGTACCATGCTCATGCATTGAAATAATTAACACCATCAAAATGTCCATAGGGATTGCGTTATAGATTCAACACAATCCCTATTCAAGTACCAATCATGCTGCACATATACAGAACAAACATTTCAAAAAAATTATATGAAACCATAAATGACCATGATAGCTGCAGTGATTTTCAGAAAGAACAAAGTAGGAGGAATCGTAATACCTGATATCAAACTGTATTACAAGGCCACTGTAATCACAACAGCCTGGCACTTTAACAAGAACAGACACACAGATCAGTGGAACAGAACAGAGCCAGAAATAAACCCAAGTCTCAATGGTCAATTCATATTTGACAAAGGGGTCAGAAGCATAAAATGGGGTAAAAATAGCTTCTTCAACAAATGGTTTTGGGAGATTTGGACTGCTAATACTTGCAAAAAAATGAAACTCGATCACCAACTTACACCATACACAAAAATAAATTCAAGGTGGATAAAAGAGTTAAATATAAGTCATGAAACCATAAACGTGCTAGAGGAAAACACTGATAGGAAAATCTCAGAATTTCCACACCGCAATATATTCACAGATATGTCCCCTAAAGCAAGGGGCATAAAGAAAATAATAAACAAATGGGACCTCATCAGATTAAAAAGCTTCTGCATGGCTAAAGAAAACATCATTAAAATGAGAAGAGAACCCACTGTATGGGAAACATATTTTCCAATGTTTCCTCAGACAAGGGTCTGATTTCCAAAACATATAAAGAACTCACAGGACTCCACTCCAGGAAGACAAAAAGTCCAATTAAAAAATGGGCAACATATGTCAACAGTTTTCCAAGGAGGACATACAGAGGGCTCAGGTACATATGAAAAGATGCTCAGTATGACTGGCCATCAGAAAGATGCAAAGGAAAAAACACAATGAGATATCATTTCACACTGGTGAGAATGGTCATCTTAAAGAAAATAACAAACAAGTGTTGGAGAGGATGTAGAGAAAAGTGGATACTAGTGCACTGTTGGTGGGAATGCAGACTGGTGCATCCACTGTGAGAACAGTATGGAATTTCTTCAGAAAACTAAACATGAAATTACCTTTTGAACCAGTGATTCCAGCACTGGGATTATATCCTAAGGAACCTGAAACAGCAATCCAAAAGAACCAATGCACCCCAGTGTTCATAGCAGCTCAATTTACAAAAGACAAGTACTGGAAGAAAACTAAGTGTCCATCAGTAAATGAATGGATCAAAAAACTATGGGATATTTACATGAAGGCATATTACCCAGCAGAAAGAAAGAAGGAGCTTCTACCTTTTGTGACAGCATGGATGGAACTGGACAGCATTATGCTAAGTGAAATAACCAAGGCAGTGAAGGACAGCTATCATATGATCTCACCTGTAAGTGGAAGCTAATCAACAAAAGAAATAACCAAGCAAAATATAAGGTGAGGCATTGAAATTAAGAACACACTGACAGTAACAATAGAGGAGGTGGGAGGAGGTAATGGGGGATGGGGAAAGGGTTTTTGGGAACAGCTATAAAGGAAACATTGAGTAAATCAAGGGGGGTGGAAGCAGGGGAGGGAGGTGGGGATGCCTGGGTTGGGGGCAAATAGTGGGCGGTAAATGCAGACAACTGCACTTGAACAACAATAAAATAGAAATGGAAGAATAAAAAGAATTGAATGTTACTAATTGAAAAGAATTGAATGTTACTAATGTTCAATATACTGCCACAAGAAAGCACTTCAAAAACCCCTTCTCTCCAACATTAAAGAAGTTCATCCTCACCAAGCCATTATTATATGAAATGTTAAAGGACTTATTTAAGAAAAAAAGTTTTCCAGATCGCAGGGTGTGTGGAAGAAGGTTGAAGAGGTTAGGAGTTTAACTACAATTAGGTAGTTACAGACTATCCATGTATCCATGTGTGTGTAAGTAAGGTTCACGAAATGGATTAGCTAAATAACTTATAAACATGATCCATGCATATGAGCGATGGTGCATGGATACTTGAGGGAATGGGAGTACTGTGTACAGAGGGCAAAGGGGGAAATTGGAAAAAAAAAGACTGTGATATCATACTAAATGTAATATAATTTACAAAAAGCAGTGGTCTTCATGGCAACCAAAGCCTCCAGAAGAGGCCCTGAGCAATTCACTGAGACGTGCACAATGATGGTGTAACAAGAGCAAGAAAGAGCTTCTGTACCAGCTGAGCTAATTAATTATGAACACAAAGTAATAGCACTTAACACAGCAGAGGAAAACCCCTGTAGCTACTGTCCTTTCTGGCAGGTCGAGTGCACCAGAAACTATGGGAATGACAAAGAGCCAGACCAGAGTCCTAATGGGCATACATTCAAATGGCATTCCCGTGGTACTCAGGTGTCAGGATTGCCCAGCAGTGAATTTAAAACGACTCTGATTACTTGATAGAAGCTATTAGGAAGAGGTAAGCAGGCATCAGGATCTTGAAGGTAACTTCAGGTGAGTGATGGAAACTAGAGGAGATTATGGAATTGAGAAAATGACAACACTACCTCAGAATTGAACACAACAATTAACAGGCTCACAAGCAAACCCCTGGGTGTCAGGAACTCAGGATAAATGTCCCCATACAAAATCACCTCACCCTGGCGGGATGTCTTTTGCAAAATGACACAGAATAAAAGAAATACATTAAGAGCTGGTGAGAGTGTGGAGAAACGGAGCCTCCCCGCTCTCTGGATGAGAACAAAATAAGAATTAAATTATAATTTCCATTTTATATTCATGAATTTTTTCCATTGTGTGGTGCATTCCTCATGTGCTATATTATATTGACAATTTATTTTACAATTAAAAAATAATGTTTTTTTTTAATTTTCCATACTTAAAGAAAATAGACATACAGTAACAACACTGCTTTCTATTGTCAGTGACACAGTTAGTAAGAACTTGAGTTATGCTTTTCCTGTCATTAATGAATTGTAATCAGAACCCTTTTACTTTCAAGTAAAGACATGGAGTGTTAGAACATCTAATGAAGGATCAAATCAGTAAGTACTACAGAATGCCTCATTCTGGCCCAGAAACTTATTGTTATATCCTTACAGAGACCCTAAAGATACTAACTCAGGTGGTGTTGACAAGGATTTCCTCCTTGTCAAACCTCAGTCAGGCTCCCCTAAGCCCTCTTCTCAGCCACACTTTGACCTTGGGCTACAGTGTCCATTTTTGTTACACCTGCATTGCCCACATTTAGGAAGAATCCTGTCTAGAGGGGATTGTCCCTCCATGTTATCTGATGAGCTTGGCCTGTCATTAGTAGGAATCCTGTCAAAATGTTTCAGCAAGAATCACTTTCCCTTGCAGTCTCCTTTTAGTAACTTTCATCCACTGACCCCTGAAACCTTCTCCTTGCTGGAAAATACCCATTTCCATTGTTGTGTTAAAAACTGAGCCAAGTTCTATGTTAATGTCTCTTTTCCTAGATTGCAATAGTTCATGATTAAAATCTGTCATATACTAAACAGTATGTTTATTTTTCCATTTTTTCAAAATCCTGCAGGATGAAGCCATGCAGCTTCTAGGTGTTCATTAAATAATAAAAACCAGGACTTTGGAGAGGTATTTGAACTGCCCTGTTCCTTGTAGAGTTATTCACTGCAGTCAATACATAAAAAAAAAAAACACCTCAGTGTCCATCCGTGTGTAAATGGATAAATATGTGCTGTTTAATCATGGCTGAGGGTTACTCAGCCTTAAAACAGGAAAGCCTATCATAAGCCACAGTGTGGTTGAAACTAGGTGACATCATGCTCTGTGAAATAAAGCCATACTGGAAAGGTAAATATTGTATGATTCCACTTATAC
>NW_025333749.1:0-8432 GCF_019186645.2 Phyllostomus hastatus
ATAGAAAAGTTAGAGGGGGAAAACATTAAAAATAACTATAACTATTCCAATATGCTAATGAACTCACTACAGATAAAAGTATAATTTGTGACAACAAAAAATAAAAGGGAGGAAGAAAAGAATGGAACCAGTTTAGGCAGATGAAGGTAAGAGCTATCAGCAGAAAAGGAACTATGTTATCTATGAGATGCTTGATCCAAACTACATGGTAACCGCAAAGCAAAAGTCTAGAGCAGAGACACAAAACAACAACAGCAAAAAAGGAATCAGAAAAACAGCATAGAAAACACCAAACTAAAATAACAAATAGAAACACAAAATAAAAGAAACAATAAAGATATATAGAGCAAACAGAAAATAAGAGATAAAATGACAATAGTAAACCCTCATATATTAATAGTACCTTAAAAATAATAAAAAAAAATGAACTCACCAACCAAAAGACGCAGAATGGCTGTATGATTTTTTTTAAAAAGACCAAACTGTATGTTTTTGGTAGGAGACTCATCTCAGTTCTAAAGAAAAAACATATCATCAAAAGACTGGAAGATGATAATCCAAGCAAACAGTAGCCAAAGAAAGTACCTATAGACATGCATCGGCTAAAACAGACTTCAAGCCAGAAAGATAACAAGAGGCATAGATGGACATGATGTTATGAAAAAGTTCACAATCCATTATGTAGAAATAACACATCAAAATATATGTTGCTAAGAGAAGAGCACCAGAATATATAAAGAAATCATTAATGGACTTAAAGGGAGAAATTGACAGCAACTACAATAATAGTAGAGAACTTTAATACTTCACTTATATCAATTGATCATCCAGATAGAATGTTAACAAGGAAACAGCAGCCTTAAGCAACATATTAGAACAGATGACTTAATAGATATATGCAAAGCATTTCATCTAAAATAAATATAGTATGTACTTGTCTCAAGGGTACATGGAACATTCTCAAAAATAGACCATATGGTGGAACATAAAACTAGTCTCAAAAAATTTAAGATTGAAATTATACCAAGAATCTTTTCAGAATGCAACTGTATGACACTAGAAATCAACTACAAAAACAAAACTGGAGCAATGAAAAATATGTGGAGATAAAACAACATGCCACTGAACAACAATTAAGTCATCAAGGATATCAAGGGAGAAATACAAAGTACATGGAGAAATGTGACATAAAGCTCTATGGTATGCAGCAAAGGTTGTGGTAAGAAGGAAGTTTACAGCAACATAAGCGTACCTGGACAAGAAAAATATCAAATAAACCATCTAACCTTACATCTAAAAGAACTAAAATAAATAAATAAATAAATAAATGAATAAATAAATAATAAAATAAAGAGGCACAAAGTTAAAGGAAAGAAGGAAACAAGAAAGATCTCAGTAGAAATGAATGGAATATAGACTAAAAAGACAGACAGAATCAATAAAACTAACAACTGGTTCTTCAAAAAGATAAAATTAACATACCTCTAGATAGACTTACTAAGAAAAAAGAGAGAAGACTCAATTAAAATAAAAAACAAAAAAGCATAATTAACAATGAAGGCCACAGGAATACAAAGGATAATTGGTAATTACAGACTACTATAAAAACAGCCATACACCAATGAATTAGAAAACCTAGATGAAGTGGATAAATTTGTAGAATTATATAACCTTTCCAAGAATGAATCATGAAGCAATAGAAATTATAGATCTACCATGAGTGAGGAAATTGAAAGAGTAACCCAAGAAACCTCCAAATCAAAAATTCAGGACTGGATGGATTCCATATAAATTTTTGAAATATTTGTTCTATATCTGTGAAATATGTCATTGGTATTTTAATAGGGATTGCACTGAATCTATAAATTGCTGCGGGTAGTATGGACATGTTGATGGTGTTAATTCTTACAATCCATGAACATGGTATATGCTTCCAATACTTTGTGTCTTCCTTAATTTTTTTCTTCAGTGTTGTGTAGTTTTCTGAGTACAAGGCTTTTACTTCCTTGGTGAGGTTTATTCTCAAGTACTTTATTTTTCTTGTTGCTATATCAAATGGATTTTTTCCCTGATTTCTGATTTTCACATTTTGTTGTTGTTATACAAAAATGTCTTTGATTTCTGAATATTGACTTTGTATCCTGCTGTTTGGCCAAATTCAAATATTAGGAGTCTATATGGTTTTATATGTATATTATCTTATCATCTACAACCAGTGACAGTTTTACTTCCTCCTTTTCAATTTGGATGCCTTTTATTTCTTTTTCATAGCAGCACAATTTACAATAGTCAAATGCTGGAAGCAATCTAAGTGCCCATAAGTAAATGAGTGGATTCAAAAACTGGAGCACCTTTATACAATGGAATACTATGCAGAAGAAAGAAAGAAGGACTTTCTACCTTTTACAGCATCATTGATGGAACTGCAGAGCTTATGCTAAGTGAAATACGCCAGGTGATAAAAGACAAATATCATATGATCTCACCTGTAAGTGGAATCTAATTAACAAAACAAACAAGCAAGCAAAATATAACCAGAGACATTGAAATAAAGAATAAACTGACAGTAACCAGAGGGGAAGGGGGACAGGATAATGGGGGAAATAGGGGAGGACCATCAAGAAACATGTATAAAAATCACATGGACAAAGCCAAAGTGGGTAGGTTCAAGAGTGGTAGGCAGGGAAGGGTGGGGAGGGAGAGTATGGAGGTTAGAAAATCTAGACAACTGTACTTGAACAACAATAAAAATAAAATAAAAAATAAAAGATGGTTACTGTCACTTTAAAAAGTGATTAGAGTCTATCTAGAAAACAGACTAAAGCAATATAATAATCAAATTCAATGCCAATTTTATTAGGATTCTGATTTAGAGACACAACCATAAAAATATTTTGGAGGCAACTGGGAATATTTCTATATGTGCCACATATTAAAATTATTATTAAGATATGTATAATCACTATGTTGTACATTTGAAACTAATACTTATGTCAACTATAATTTAAAAATAAATTTTTAAAAAGTTCAAAAAAAGGACTAGATGGATTCACTGGAAGTTCTACTAAATGTTCAAATTGATATAATCCTGTTTGTTTTCCAACTCCCCAATTGAAGATGATGGAATGTTTCCTAATCCATTTTATCATGATACTAAAACCAGACAAGGAAAACATACAAAAAAGAAAATTATAAGCCAATGGCACTAATGAACATAGTTGCAAATATTCTTAACACAATGATAGCAAACAATAAACTAAACACACAATTAGTAAAAGCAAAGAAATAAAGATAAACAGAAATAAATGAAATAGTGGCATGACATACAATAGAAAAGATCAATAAAAATAAGAGCTGGTATTTTGAAAACATAAAATTGACAAACTCAGCTAGACTAACTAGGAATAAGATAGAAAAATAAAAATCAGAAATAAAAGAGGAGACATTAAAACTGATACCAGAGAAACACAAAGGATCATGAGATTACTCTGAACAATATTGTGCTAATGAATTAGATAATTTAGAAAAAATACTAAATTCATAGAAACATAAAAATACCAATACTTACCCATGAAGAAATCCAGAATATCAACAGACTAATAATGAGTAAAGTGATTGAATAAATAATCAAAAACCTCTCAATACAGAAAATCCCAGGACCAGATGGTTTCAGTAGTAAATTCAAACAAAACTCTAAAAAATAAATGTCAGCCCTCCTCAAGTTCTTTCAAAATTTTTAGAGCAGGGAACACTTTCAAACTCATTGTATAAGGACAGCATTATTGTGATACCAATGATAAATAAGGACACTGCAAGAAAACTGAAGACCAATATTTCTGATGAATATATGATTAAGACTGTCCAGAAGGTATCCAGCTATGTAATATGAAAAATACAGACATTTCTTGAAGAAGATACAAGATATGAGAAACATTGTACATAGAACAATGACACCTCAGTCCCTTCAAAGTGGGCACCTTGGGACCTCATATGGTTTTCCCAATTGCCACTAACTTTCCCATTGTGTTTCTCATCAACAGTCTGAAATCTTTTCCCTTTCAAAGGTGATTTTAGTTTTGGGAAAGACCAGAAGTCACAGGGCACCAAATCTGGGCTCTAGGGAGACTGCATTACTTGGATGATTTGATGTTTCACCAAAAACTGCACAAGATGTGATGCATGAGAGGGTAAGGGTGTGTTGTTGGGATGAAGCTGCCAATCACCAGTCACACATAGCTGTGGCCTATGAATCATCTGAATAGTTTCCATGGAACAATTTTCAAGCTTAACATAAAATTTGATGCAAATTCTTTGCTCTACTCAGTCATTTCAAATGCAACAGTCACACAGTACACATGCTCACTCAACAGCATCTACTGGTCCCACTGACTAGTATAATGAAGTCATTATTGTTCATGCATGTGCATTCCAGCCCATTCTCCTTGGCTTCCAGGTCACATCGATGTCACAGAAACCATTCTCATTATATTAACAATGGCTGGACTTCTTCCAGACAGATCTCATAGCGCAAAAATCTCCACAAACTATTAGATTAAAAATTCAAGAGCACATTAAAGGATAATATACTATGCTTAGGTGGGATATATCCATGGGATGCAAACCAATTAATATATACTACATTAATAAAAAATAAAAATCATATGATCACATCAAAATGACAAAAAATTTGACAGAATAAAGATCCTTTTTATAATAAAATGTGCTCAACACATTGGATATAGAAGGAATATTTCCAAACACAATGCCATATAGGAAATAGCTACTGCTAACATCATACTTGAATGAAATGTTAAAAGCTTTTCCTGTAAGATCTGGAACAAAACCAGTGTGCCCAGTCTTGCAACATCTCTTTGTCATATAGTGAAAGTTTTAGCAAAAGCAATCAGGCAAGAAAAAATAAATAAAAGCATCCAAATAGGAATAAGTGTACAATTGTCTTTGATTGTAGGAAATAGGATCTTATATACAGAAAATTCTAAAGACTCCAATAACAAAAATCTGCTAGAAAAAAATAATAATTGAGTAAAGTCATAGGACACAAAACCAAAAAGATAAATCTGTCACATTTCTATACACTAACAACAAAACATCTGAAAAAAAAACAAAGAAAACTATCTCATTTACAACATCATCAAAACAATGAAATACTTTGAAATAACTTAGATGAGAGATGTGTACAATGCAAAGCACAAAACATTTATAAAACAAATTGAATGACATAAACAATGAAAAGATATTCTGTGTTCATGGAAGAGATTTAATATTGCTAAAATGTCCATACCATCCCAAAACATCTATAAATTCAATGCAATCCTTTCAAAACTCTAATAGTATTTTTTACAGAAATGTAAAAAAAAAAGGCCTAAAATTTGTGTGGAGGTATAAAACCCTTAGAATACCCACAGCAATCCTGAAAAAGGAAGACAAAGGTGGAAGCATCACACTTCCTGTTTTCAAACCACACTACAAAGCTATAGTAATTAACATATTTTGATACTGAGATAAAAATATAAACATAGACCAATGGAGGAGTATCAGGATTCCAAAATAAACTGTCAGATGTGCGGTGAACTAATATTTGACAAGGAAACAAAAATACTCAACTGGGAAAAGATAATGGTTGGGAACACCAGATAACCACATGCTCTGGTAAAAACTTTGATTATTATTTTATGCCATACACAATAATTAATTCAGAATTGATTAAAGACTGAAATGTAAGAACTGAAACCCTAAAATTCCTAGGAAAAAACATGAGAGAAAATATTCTATTTTTTTTAATTTCCATGATTTGAGTATTATTTACTAGTATATCTGAATCACTGTAAAATTTGTTTGTTTGTTTGTTTTGTTATTGTTGTTCATTTACAGTTGTCTTAGAATCAATTTTTTGGATATGACAACAAATGCAAAATCAACAAAAAGCAAAAATAAATGATTAGAGTTATATCAAACTAAAAATGTTCCACACAGCAGAAGAAACTATCAAATAATATTATAAAAAGCAATCTACAGGATGGGAGAAATTATAGGCAAGTCACATCTGTGATAAATGATTAGTATCTAAGATATATTAAAAACTCAATAACAGAAAAATAAACAAACACTTATATTGAAAAATACACAGAGGAACTTAATAGATATTTTCCAAAAAAGACATACAGATAGCCAACAGGTACATGAGCTAGAAGTTTCTATTTATCAGGGAAATGAAAATCAAAACCACAATGAGGTATCAGTTTACACCTATTAGAATTTCCTTGATGACAAAGAAAAGATATAAGTGTAAGTGAAGATGTGAAAAAAAAGAAACTGAACTGGTTGTGGGAATGCCAACTGGTACAGCCACTATGGAAAAGAGTATCAGGTTTCTTCAGGAAATTAAAAAATAGAACTATCATATGATCCAAAATATATAATAAATAATAAGATACATGATACACTATTATTAACTATAGAACAATCCTACTTCTGGGCATATAACCATCATTAACAGAATCAGTATCTCAGAGATGCATCTGTTCTCCTATATTTATTGCAGATGGATACAATATGTGTCCACTAACATATATAGAAACATAGATAGATGATAGATAGATTTATATCTATCTTATTTATTTAACCATACATAGACCACACACACAAAAATAAATTCTATTCAGCCTTATAAAAAAGGAAATCCTGTTATTTGTGACAATATGGTAAATCTATCGAGACTTTTTTCTAAGTGGAACAACCTAGTAAAGAAAAATACTCTGTAGTATCACATATGTGTGAAATCTAAAGAAGCCAAACTCATAGAAACTCACAGAGAGTAGAGTGGTGGATACCAGTGCTTGGGCAGTGTGGAAAAGGAGGAGACATTGTTGGTCAAAAGGTACAAACTGCCAATTAAAAGATAAACAAGTTCTTGCAGACTTAAACTACAGCATGGTGCTTATAGTTAATAATACCATATATTTTAAAGTTGATAATAGAATAGCTCTTAGGTGTTCTTACTACACAGTTAAAAAAAGGAGATTATGTGACATGATGGAGCTGTTAACTAACTTTATGGTGGCAATCATTTTGTAATATGTAAGTATATCAAATCAACACATATACCTTAAATTTGCACAGTGCTATAAACTGTTTCTTAATAAAGATTGAAAAATAAAAATATAGAAAATCCTGAAGATCATGTTGAATGTAATTGATTTTACTCAATATTATATTCACTCAATATTAGTAATTTACTCAATTTTATATCATGTTTATTATATTATATTTACAGTTCTTTACAACTGATGCATTAATGGGTATAGAATATTCTACATATTGAAGTTTCATAATTTATTTATAAGTTCTGTAATGTGAAAATTTACATTTCAAAATTTTCCATTATATTTAATCACATAACATGTCATAAATTATTGTGTTGCGTTTTTGGATAATTAAGTCACATTTATAATGATAAACTTTATTAGAGATTTAAATTAAAAATGTTTTTTTTTATCTTCCCATAAAGACCACTGCATAGGTAAATATGGTGCTCCCATTCTACTATAACCACATTGAAATTACAACTGAGATATAAAACAGCCATCATTCAAAACCACCTAAAATTTAGATGACTCAAAGTCCTCCAACTAAGGACTTCCTCTGAAACTGGTAGGAGAGGTGAGATGCAAAAAGAGTTGGTCCCACACACATGTGTGGCAGATAAAAAAAATGAGAGGTATATCTCAGCTGCAGAGGTTCCCACTGAAAAGCAAGGGATCCCAGTCCCACACCAAACCCCACAGCCAGGGTTCCAGTGATGGGAAAAGAAGCCTCCATAACTTCTGGCTATCAAAACCATCAGGGGACAGACACATAGACGGAGAGCAGGAAGACAGTATCATGGGGGTAGAGAGAGGTTAGGAAGTGAAGGGACTGAGAAAAAAGGAAAAAGGACTCATGGACATGGGCAACTGTGGGAATTGCTGGGGATGGGCGTATAAAGGGACTAAATGGTAATGGGAAAAAAAAAATAAAGATTTAAAAGGAAAAACAGTGATTATGATTGAGGGAGATGGAGGGCTTTGAATGCCCAGACAGTTCCTCTTAAAGAGCCCACAGACAACTTACTTGGACTCACTCTATCTGAGCTGCAGCACTGGGGCAAAAGTTCAAAAATGCCAGGGACATATGGTAAGGACCTGAATTTTCTGGCATCAGGGTGAGAGCTGGGGGGTAGCTTTCTGCCAGACAAAAGTTCTGGTAGAGGCCATTGTTCCTTTTCTGAGAGACCTCTTTGCCACAGAGCCAGCAGGCAGGCAACATATTTGAGACTCCATCAACCTGGCTCAAACTCTTTGCCCCACCCTGGTGATTACCAGATAGTTTCCCCCAACCAACTTTCAGGCCCAGCCAAGCTGTTTCCTGGCATT
>NW_025333750.1:0-10086 GCF_019186645.2 Phyllostomus hastatus
AAGGGCTCTTATGTTCTTTCAAATTAATGTTTTGGGTTTCTTTGGATATATTCCCAGAAGTGGGATTGCTGGGTGAACTGGCAGATCCATTTTTAATTTTTTGATGTACTTCCATACTACTTTCCACAGTGGCTGCAACAGTCTGCATTCCCACCAAGAATGTATTAGGGTTGCCTTTTCTCCACAACCTCGCCAGCACTTATTCTTTGTTTATGGTGGTCCTTCTGACTGGTCTGAAGTGGTAGTTCACCGTGATTTTAATTTCCATCTCTCCAATGGCTACTGATGCTGTGCATCTTTTCACGGTTCTCCAAACCCTCTGTATGTCCTGCTTAGAGAAGTATGTGTTCATGTCCTTTGCCCATTTTAAACTGGATTTTTTCTCTTCCTGTAGTAGAGTCATGTGAGTTCTTCATATATTTTGGAGACCAATCTCTTGTCCAAGGTATCATTTGTAAACATATTTTCCCATATGGTTGGTTCCCTATTGATTTTTTTAAAAGATTTTATTTATTTATTTTTTTAGAGAAGGAAGGGAGGGAGAAAGAGAGAGAGAAACATCAATGTGTGGTTGCTGAGGGCTGTGGCCTGCAACCCAGGAATGTGCCCTGACTGGGAATCGAACTTGCAATGCTTTGGTTCCCAGCCTATGCTCAATCCACTGAGCTACACCAGCCAGGGCTGGTTCCCTATTTATTTTGTGGATGTTTTCTTTATCCATGCAGAACCTTTTTATTTTGATGAAGTCTCATTTGTTTATTTTTTACTTTATGTCCCTTGCTCTAGGGGACATATTGGTGAAAATAGGATACCTCAAATTATCCTGCCTATGTTCTCCTCTATGACTGTTGTGGTATCACAACTTATCTTTAAGTCTATTATCTAGCTTGAGTTTATTTATTTATTTGTTTTTGGTATTGTGTAAGCTTGACTCAGATTCTGGCTCCTGGTGTCTGTGGCATTATGGATGAGATGAGACAAATTCACACAGACTACTGAGTCCTGTGGAGGAAAAGAGACAGTGTGTCTTCTGTCTCAAGAGGAGAGTAAGCCTCGGAGTGCCTTGGTCACCCTCTCAAGAGGAGAGTGTCTCAACCCTTGCCTGGACAGACTTTTATTAGGTTCAATTCACACAGGAATACAGGGTGTATATGTAAAGCTCATCAATTATTGTCAGGCAGAAATGATTAAACCAGAGGTAACATTCAAAGAAATATGAGAGCTTATTCTGAGTCAGGGTCAGATAGTTACAGGGCCATAAAACTTTGAGGAGCAAACTCACCTCCTGCTTGGACACTTATCACTGAAATTGAGGGTATTAGCAAAGTAGGTTTCATGGGATTTTAGGCATTCTTTCTTAGGTCATTATTTCCCACCCTAGAGAACCCACCCTTTCCACCACAGGGCTGAACCCACCTCCAGCACTGTTTCAGGCTTAAATCATTGTTTCAGGCTAAAGTCAGGTGGGGGAAGTAAGGCAGTCAAGAGATTAGGAGACTTCCTGCAGAAAGAATGAGGACTCAGACTATGTCAAAGCTGAGGGGACGAAGGTCCATTATCCCCCTTTTTATATAGCCCCCCAAGTCCTTCCCTGAGGGCCCCTTTGTGACCATACCTGCCTTAGGTCATCCCTGTTTTGAGGAATCTTACTCCTCATTGACTAACCAGTCATTGGCCCCAGGCCAAGCACGGTGAAGAGAAAGGGGGCAGAGGTGGTGTCACTACAAGGAAGATAAGCTTTGTCTCCTAAGTGACTTATGGTCCCAAGGTTCTTTACTCAGCCTTTGCTATGGGGGATTACAGCTTCTGAAAACAGGCAGGGCACTTCCCAACATAAGCTGGAGACTGAGTTTTGTTTTTTTGAATGTAGCTGCCCAGATATCCCAAAACCATTTATTGAAGAGGATATTTTAACTCTAGTTTATTCTTCTACCCCCTTTGTTGAATATTAATTGACCATAGAGACATGTATTTATTTATGGACTCTCTATTCAGTTCCATTAATCTATGTGTCTGTTCTTATGCCAGTACCAGTGTGCTTTAATTACAGTGGCCTTATAATATAGTTTGATGTCAAGCATTTTGATTCCTCCTACTTTGTTCTTCATACTCAAAGTTCCTACAGCTTTTCATGGCCATTTATAGTTCCATATAAATTGTTGAAATGATTCTTCTGTATGTGCAAAATATGTCTTTGGTATTTTAATAGGAATTGCATGGAATCTATAAATTGCTTTGGGTAGTATGGGCATTTTGATAATGTTAATTATTCCAATTCATGAACATGGTATATCCCTCCATTTATTTGCATCTTCCTTCAGAGTTGTTTAGTTGTCTGGGTAGAAGTCTTTTACCTCCTTGGTTAGGTTTATTCTGAGATACTTGATTTTTTCTTGTTACTATAGCAAATGGGATTTTTTTTTCCTGGTCTCTGTTTCTGATATTTCATGGTTCAAGTACAAAAATGCCTTCAATTTCTGAATATTGATTTTGTATCCCACTGCTTTGCCAAATTCACATATTAGGTTGAGTAGATTATTAGTGGAGTCTATAGGGCTTTCTGTGTACATTTTCATGTCATCTGCAAACAATGCCAGATTTACTACTTCCTTTCCAATTTGGATGCTTTCTCTTTCTTTTTCTTGTCTGATTGCTGTGGCTAGGAATTCCAATACTTTGTAAAATAGAAGTGGTGAAACTGAGCATCCTTGTCTTGTTCCTGATCTTAAGTCAAAAGCTTTTAATTTTTTCACTTTGAGTATGATGTTGGCTGTAGGGTTTTCATATATGGCCTTTGTTATGTTGAGGTATGCTCCCTCTACTCCAACTTTGCTGAGTGTTTTTGTCATAAATGGGTGCTGCACTGTATCAAATGTTTTTTTGGCATCTATTGATATGATCATGTGATTTTTGTCACTTCTTTTTTTATGTGGACCAGAGCTTTTGAGTTCTGAGAGAGTTTGGTTACTGATCCAGTTTGTGTCTGTTCAGGCTTTCTGCTTGTTTTTGATTCAGTTTTGGAAGATTTTTATTTTCTACAAATTTGTCAATTTCATCTAGACTTTCAAATTTCAAATATATTTCATCATAGTAATTTCTTGCAATCCTTTGTATTTCTGTGGTATCCGTTGTAATCTCACCTCTTTCAATTCTGGTTGTGTTTATTTGCATCCTCTTTCTCTTTTTCTTGATATGTCTCCTTAAAAGCCTGTCAATTTTGTTTATCTTTTCAAAGAACCAGCTCCTGCATTTATTGATCCTTTGAATTTTTCTTTTAGTCTCTATGTTATTTAATTCTGCACCAATCTTGGTTATTTTTTTTTCCTTCTACTCGCTCTGGGCTATCTTTGTTGTTGTTCCTCGAGTTCTTGTAAGTTTAGGGTTGGGTTGCTTATTTGAAATGTATGTATGTTTTTTAAGTAGGCCTTTAACACTATGAACTTTTCCTCAGGATGGCCTTCGCTGTGTCCCATAAGTTTTGGACTGTAGTGTGTTCATTTTCATTTGTTTCCTGAAACTTTCTGATTTCTTTCTTGATCTCATTGTTGACCCATTCATTGTTTAATAGCATGCTATTCAATCTCCAAAAATTTGGAAGTTCCTGCCAAGATGGAAACGTAGGTACAAACCCTTCACTTCCTTGCACAACCAAAAGGAGGATAACAACCAATTTGAAATCAATAAACAACCAGAAACACCAGAAAATTGAACTGCATGGAACTCTGACAATGAAGGGATTAAAGAAAAAAACAACGAGAACAACCAGACTGGCAGTGCAGCAAAGAGGATTGCCCTGCCTGGGTGAATACCTAAGGTCTTGCCCCATTACAACTTACCAGGTATGCCAAGACAAAGAAATATGGCCCAAATGAAAGAACACAGCAAAACCTCAGAACTAAGTAATGAGGAGATTGCCAACCTATCTGATGGAGAATTTAAAGCCCTGGTAATCAGAATGCTCACAGAACTGATTAAGCTTGGTCAAAATATGAAAGAACAAATGAAACATGCCCCAAATGAAATAAAGAAAAATATTCAGGGAACCAACAGTGACAAGAAGGAAAGCAGGATTCAAAGGAATGATTGGAACAAAAGGAAGAAATAAACATCCAACTGGATCAGAACAAAGAAACAAGAATCTAAAGAAATGAGAGAGGCTGAGGACTCTCTGGGACAACCTGAAATGTTCCCATATCTGAATTATAGGGGTGCCAGAAGGAGAAGAACAACAGCAAGAAACTGAAAAGTTATTTGAACAAATAATTAAGGACAAATTCCCCAATCTGGCAAAGGAAATAGACTTCCAGGAAGTCCAAAAAGGCCAGAGATTCCCAAAGAAGTTGAACCCAAGGAGGAACACACCAAGGCACATTATCATGAAGTTATCCAAGATTAAAGACAAAGAGAAAATCCTAAAAGCAGCAAGAAATAAGTAGACAGTTACCTACAAAGGAGTTTCCAGGAAGCTATCAGCTGATTTCTCAAAAGAAACCTTACAGGCAAGAAGGGGCTGGGATGTTTCACCTGTGGCCATGGACAAGTGAGCTCTGCTCCCACCTACCTCACCCCCATCTTCTGTATGGGCTCTCCATTTTTAATGTTCTCATTCTTTTGAATCTCCACTGAATCCCAGCACGTTTGCTGCCTTCTCTGCAGAATAAAAACATCCATGATTGCATTTTTCCCACTGACCATCTCTTTGTTTCCAGGAATGGTTCACAGGAAATTCCTCGCTGATGCTGACTTAATGTGGTTTATGTATGAATCCATGAACAATGAACAGTAATGCTACCAAGTTAAATAGGCAATGACTTCTATGATGGTAACAATAAAGTATGTTTATTTTTACATCAATAAGAAACTCCCAACAATCTTAATTAGTTGTTCTAAATTGAGTTTTTCAGTTGTGTAAAAGTCAAATACCCAGCATTTGCAATAACAGTTGCTATGCTGCTGGTGCATCTCACAATTCTAGAATGTTGTGGAAACAGCAATCCTTCTGAATTTAGTCTGGGAAGTGCATTAGAGATAGAAAATAGGTTGCAGAATTATTAGATGTTATACAGATATTGAAACAATTGGCAGTTATCAGAATTTCAACACTTTTAAAGCTGTCATGAAAGCAAAAGGAATTCATTTAGCTGATTCTGCAGCTGGGTAGGCAGTATTAAACAGCCAAATTATTTTGACCTGAGAATGCATGTTGCTTCCTATTAAATCAGTAAAAAGTTCCCTTTACAGTTATAGTGGACCACTGGAGAAAAAAAATGGGTGAGTCTGACAGCATAAAGGGGGACTTTGAAGAAGAGAAACATATATGGAGTCAAATGGGAACCAATTTTATGTATAGGAACTCAAATGCTGATACTTTAATATATACAAGAGCTAACACATTGGGTTTTTAAAATATGTTTCCATAAAGTAAACAATATTACTGGAAACCTTACTGTACATCATAAAGTCTGTAGAAAATGTTCTATCTGTCCAAATATGACACTGGACAATCATTCAACTACTCCCAAATACATTTTCCTCTTTCCTCAGACCCACATGAAATATAGTAACTGAGTTTCATTTAATGACACTATTTCAAGAATGTAAATATGTGTTCATTTTAAATTGCATATTTTTTTCTTCCTGGTTTGACACATTTTCTTGAAGGACAGCAGTAGCCTTAACAAAGGTAAATTAGTATTGGGAGAAATTGACACCAATTGGGGAATTCACCCTGAGTTACAGGGACTGAGAGACTCGTCTCACTGGGCAAATTATGTAATGCCTTTCTAACATTGGCCTATTTTATATATTCTCATTGTGCCTGTCACCTTAAGTTTCAGGATTGGTGAAACATACAAAATGTGCAGTTAAAACTCAACTAAGTAAATTTTCAGAAGCTTTTAACCCCTGTTAAAATGTTTAACCTACAATGTACTTCTTTTGGTAAACCCATAGCTTTTCTCCTCATTAAACAATCACTGTTCACTCTATGCATCTAACCTGAGGGACATATAGATCAACCTTACAAAAATGAGTATTCTGCATTATTACAAAAGACTTATTAATCAGCTTATAAGGACTGTTTATTTAGTGATATTCATTTCACAAGTGCACTCCTAGGCAATGATGATGACCCCAAAGACAATGACACATTTTGTCTAATGGAGGAGACATCAATTAAAGACACTTGCCAACATTGTAGGAAAAAACCTTATCGGGGCCCAATAGCCAAAGTACACCTGGCCCTGTCTCTGATGCTTGCCTCTACTTATCACAGTGAAACATATTTTCAGGATGAGAAGTTGCTGATATCAGACATAGACAGCTATCTCAAGACATTGACAAAAACTTGCTATCTACAAAGTGATGTTGAGTATTAAAAGTTTGATTATCTTTACCTGCCTGCTAATATTAGTCATAATAATAATTATACTTGTTTTGGGGGCTTTTCTCAAGCAATGTGTATGTAGCAAAACTGCTAATAATTTCTAAAGGTACATATGATAAATATTGTATTATCAAAAATGTTCATTTTATGGTTTCTCTTTTGAGGTACGTTAGTAAGAAGTCTAGGAATATTTCCTTGTAAGTAAATGTGGAAATTGAGACAGATGGTTGAACCAACTGGGTGAGCAATTTAGAGCCAGATACATAACCACTAGGGTAAAAAGCCTGAGATGTATGTGCTGGACCTCACAAACATGCACTGGACCTAGCTTTCAGGGTGGCCTTTCCACCCCTGACATATAGCTGGCCATGTAATTTGGACCTTCTGTCCTGGTACTGTCCAATTAGTGGAGACCATGACCCTGAAAGGGCACACCTGAAAAACCTGATGAATCTTTTATTGGGGTCTTCTCTGATACCTGGGATGAAATTTTTAACTTTTGAAAGCAGGAGTAACAGAAGACTGCTACACTGCAGATGACTCTTACTAATGGTCCACACAGGCTACTCACATTAGGGCCCAGTGGACTAAAATTTCAGGGTTACCTTGATCCCCGTCAGGTTTTATAACTATCTAGAAAAATGTACAGAACTCCGGAAAAAGCTTTACTTACTATTACAGGTTTCTGATAAGAATATACTCAGAAACAGCTGGATGGAACAAACTCACAGGGCAAGACAGTAGGGGAAAGTTATGGAGTTTCTTTATTTTTCTAGAAGTGCCCGATTTTTCAGCACTTCCTTGTTTTCACCAACATGGAATCCTTCTGAATCCTATGTTTAGGGTTTTTTATGGAAGTTTTCTCATGTTATCAATTGATCAAATAATTGGACCTTGATAATTACCTCTAGCTCATCTCCTCTTTCAGGAGGTTGAGGGTTTGGGCTGTGTCAACCAGAAAGGGGCCACATACTCAACCTGCCAAGCTCAGAGGGGGCCTGCTGGGTGGGCCTTGTAATCTCAGAAACCTAAAGTAACTGTGGAGAAATGCTGGAAATGTACTTAACAAAAGCTGAGACGTGGCATTCAATCATGTCTAGGCCCCTATCTTCCCTGACAAAGGTCAATCTTTACCTCATCAGAGATTCTTCTCTTTCTGCATCAGAGATTACATAATTTTGGAATGTCAGGGTAATTTTCTTCTGATCTCTTGCTGCAGCAGAGTGAAGACCACTTATGCTGTTACTGTGACTGTGATAATGGTTGAGTGCTGAGCATTCTGTACCCAACAACATAAAGATGTGCACATCTACTCATTTTACTTTTCACTCAGTCCAAAAGATCACCTCACTTTGCTTTCTTCTGCCTTCCTGATCTGTCACCAAAGGATTGCAGAGACCTCTTATGCCTCCTCCTTGGGTTGTATTGTATAAAATATGGTGCAAGCCTGCCATTCTCTGCAGTATTTTCTTAATTCTTTGAGATTCTGCTTCTTGGCAATTGTTGACAGTTTGGCTCAAATAAACTCATAAAAGGAAGAAAGTGATGGAGAAGCCAGGGTTCTGAACTCTCTCAGAGCAGTACATTAAGCACAGAAAAAAGATTTCAGTTTTGTCAGATGTTATACAGATACTGAAACAATGGTCACTTATCAGTATTTCAGGACATTATAAAGCTGCCACCATGAAAGCAAAAGGAAATTGTTTAGCTGATGTTGTAGCTAGTCAGGCAATATTTTTTATTGTTGTTTAAATACACTTGTCTCTATTTTCCAACCACCACTTTCCCCCACCCTACCCACACGTGCCTCCCATCCTCATCCTTCACCTCTTTGGCTTTGTCCATGGGTTCTTTATATATGTTCCTTAACATCCTTTTTCCTTAAACAACTGATGTTTTTTTTTCTTTTTAAATATTTCATTGTTTATGGTATCATAGCTCTCCAACTGAAATGAGAAAAAAACAACAAAATTATTTTCACCTGAGAATTCATGTTGCTTCCTATTAAATCAATACAAAACTCCTTTAAACAGTTCCAGTGGACAGCTACACAAAAAATAAAATAAAAGCAGGATAGGCCAAAAAAGGGGGGGTGATAATTGAACCAGACAAATAGATATGGTCTCAATGAGAAACCAATCTTATCTATCAAGACTCAGTTACTTATTCCTAACATGCACATGAGCCAACAAATAGCAGTTTTCATAATTGTGATTTCTGAAATAAATAATGCTAATGAAAACCTCTTAGTGTATCTGGCAAAGTGTGAGACCAATGTTTTATCTGTCCCAATATAACCTTGGAAAATTACTCAAAGTGTCCCAAAGACATCTCCCACTTTGTTCAGGTCCTCCTACAGTGTGGAAATTGAATTTTATTTAAATGCCACCATCTCAAGAATAAGAACATGAGTTAGTTTTAATTTCTATGTTTTTCGCACTGTGTTGAGGCTTTTTCTTGCAAGGGAGTGACTCATTTACCAAAGGTTCATTATAATTAGGAAAAAATTAACACTCATTGGGGAACTCCCTGTACCTTACTGACTGAGGGACTCATTTCACTGGACAAACACTGCAATGCCTTTCCAGTATTTCTCTGATTGTATATACTTTTCACTGTGTTTATCTCCCCAGTACAGTTAAAACTCAACTAAATAAATTTTGGAAGCTTTAATCCCACTTTGTCAAATACTGCTTAACCTGAAAACTACTTCTTTGGGTAAAGACATAGCTTTTCTCCTCATTAAACAGTAACTGTTCACTCTGTGTATCTAAGAAAAGGGACATAGAAGATATAAATCAATCTTACTAAAAGAGAAATTCTGCATTACTAGCAAAAACATAGTAATCATCTTATATCAACTGATATTAATTTCATGAGTGTGCTTCTAGGCAATGATGACTTCAAACACCAAGAATTATTTTGTCTATTGGAAGAGACATCATTAAAGACCTTCTCCAGCACTGTAGAAGAAACCTCATCAGGTGCCCCACCATGAATGGACATCTTCCCTGTCTCTGACACTCGCTTCCACTTAGAGCAGTCCAGCGCTCTTCACTGCTGGGAAGTTGCAGACATTGGTGAGAGGTGGTTCTCCGAGGACACTGACAAGAACTCTGCAGCTACAAATGGATGTTGAACTCATCCATTAGATTGTCTTTACCTGTCTGCTAAATTTAGTCATGATAATAATTATACCTGTTCTTCCGGTTTTTGTCAAACCTTGTGAATATAGCTCTACTGTTTGTTTTTTGTAAATGTGCATATAATAACTTTTTAACTATCAAAATACTCTTTTTATGATTCCTCTTTTTCGGGCAGGTTAATCAGAAGTTAGCAATATTCCTTGGCAAATGAAATGGGGAAATTGAGACAGATAGCTGAACTAGGTAAGCAATTTATAGCCAAATACGAGTGAAAAGCCTCATTAAAAGTCATTAACAATGAACAAATATGTGCTGAACCTCCCATCAGGGTGGTCTTCCCTCATCTGGAAAGATTTTGGTCATGTAATTTCAAACTTCAATCCTGGAAGCAACCAATTAGTGGAGACCCCAATCATGAAAGGGCACCCCTGAACAAACTGATGAATATCTTACTGAGCACTTCCTTGAGACCTCACCTAAAATCTTTACTTTTTGAAAGTAGATACACGTACTTGACACATGTGTTCTTCTTGAGGAATATGTAGTCAAGTCTCC
>NW_025333751.1:0-7055 GCF_019186645.2 Phyllostomus hastatus
AGCCATTATTGTTTAAGAACTCTGTTTACATTCTTTGCCTATTTTTCTGTCAATTTCCTAACCAATCTGTGAGTTTGTATAATGCATTGAAAGTAATCCATCATTTTGTTGTTCTTTTCTTTAAAAAAATGTATTTCTTAATTATACTATTACAGTTGTCCCCATTTCTCCCTCTTAACCCCCCTCTACCCAACCTGGAACACCACTTCCCTCTAGCATTCCCCCACTCCTTGCCACTTAGTTCATGTCCGTGGGTCCTGTGTATAAGTTCTTTGGCTTCACTCTTTCCTATATTATTCTGAACACCACACTATTTTCTACCAGACAATTATGCTTCTATTTAAAAAATGGTTCTTTGTATTTAAAGAATATCCGTATACTCTAGGTCCAATTACAGTTTTAAGGGTGTTACACATGTTTAGTAGTGTTTTTAAATTGAATCATTTTTTATTCTTATTCTATTATAGTGTCCCAATTTTTCTCCTTTTACACTTCTCTGACCAAACCACGCTCTGCTCCCACAGTCAATTCCCACAGTGTTGTCCTTGTCTGTGGGTCATTCATACACGTCCTTTGTCTAGTCCCTTCCCCTTTACACCATTATCCACCTCTCCTTCCCCTGTGGTCACTTTCAGTCTGTTCCATGTTCCCATACCTGTGGCTCTTTTTTGTTTGTTAGGTAATTTTGTTTATTAGCATCCTATTATAGCTGAGATCATATGGTATTTGTCTTTCATTAACTGGGTTCTTAACCCCTTGCACCCCTTCCTTCATTCTTCCCTTTAACCCTCCCACCCCACCACCCTCCAAATGATCTCCAGATCTATGATTCTGTTTATGTTCTGGTTGTTTGCTTAGTTTGTATTTTTCAGAATCGGTGGTGATAGCTATGAATTTGCTTCCATTTTACAGTTCATTGTTTTGATCTTCTTTTTCTTAAATAAGTCCCTTTGACATTTTGGGTAGTAATGGCTTATTGATGATAAACTGCTTTAGCTTTACCTTGTCTGAGAAGCACTCTATCTGCCCTTCAATTCTACATGATAGCTTCTCTGGATCCTTGCTTTTTATCACTTTGAATACTTCTTGCCAGTCCTTTCTTGCCTGCAGAGCTTCTTTTGAGAAATCAGCTGATGGTCTTATGGGTACTCCTAGTAGGTAACTCTGTGCTTTTCTCTTGCTGCTTTTAAGATTCTTTATCTTTCACCTTTGGCATTTGAATTATGATGTGTCTTGGTGTGGTCCTCCTTGGGTCCCTTTCTTTGGGACTTTCTGTGTTTCCTGGACTTGGATGTCTAATTTTTTCACCAAATTAGGGAAGGCTTCTTTCATGTTTTCATGATTTTTTTCAAATAAGTTTTTAATTTCTTGCACTTTCTCTTCTACTTCTGGCATCCGTGTGAATCATATGTTGGTATTTTTGGAGATGTCTAGAGAGTCCTTATACTATCTTTGGTTTTCTAAATTCTTTTTTCTTTCTGCTGTTCTGGTGAATGCTTATTTCTTCTTTATGTTCCAAACTGTTGATTTGGACCCCAGCTTCCTCCCCTCTAACTGATGGTTCTCTATTTCACTTAGTATAACCTTCATTTCTGCCTTTATGTTGTTGCCATACTCAGTGAGCTCTTTGCGAAACCATGATCACCAATGTTTTGCCCTCTGAATCTGATAGGTTGGTGATGTGCCTTAAGTTTAGTTCTTTTCCTGGGATTTTCTCTGTTCTTTCATTTGGGCCATATTTCTTTTCCCCCTCAATTTGGCAACCTCCCTATCTTTGTTTCTGTGTATTAGGTAGAGCTGCTTTGACTCCCTTAGTAGTGTGGCCTATTGTTCAAAAAGCACTGCTAAATTATGTAGGGCAGAGCCTTAGGTAATAGGCAGGGCAGGGCAGCCTGCATCACCACTTTCTGGCTCTGTATGGGGGAGGGCTCAAGAAGAGTCCTGAAAAAAATGAAATCTTTCCATTTGAGACAACATGGATGGACTTAGAGGGTATTATGTTAAGTGAAATGAGCAGACAGAGAAAGACAAATACCATATGATTTCATTTCCATGTGAAATCTAAAAAACAAAATAAATGACCAAAAAAGCAGAGACAAACTCATAGATACAGAACAAACTGATGGTTGCCAGATTGAAGGGGATTGGGAGGATTGGTGAAAAAGGTGGAGGGATTGAGAAGTACAAATTGTCATTTCTAAAAGCAGTCACAGGGAGGTAAAGTACAGCACAGAAAAAATGTCTAAAGTATAGTAACAACTATGTATGATGTCAGATGGGTTCTAGACTCATTGGGGTGATGACTTTGTAAGGTATGTAAGTGTGCAATCACTGTGTTGCTTGTACACTAAAACTAATATAATAGTGTATGTCGACTGTAATTGAAAAATAAACAGTAGTTATTGATAGGTAATTACTATTTCTACTTTCTTGATTTCAGACTCTTTTGGGAGATACTTTGTTGTTTTCTTTTTGTCTTTCTGCCTTGTTTTGTGATTTGATGCTCCCCAATAAGTAGTGGTATGTTTTGATTCCTTTCTCCTTTTATCATTTTTGTACCTGCTATAGGTGTTTTTCTGTCATTAGTATGAGGCTTCCATAAAATATTTTATAGTTCCAGCTCTCTGGTATAAGCTGATAACAACTGAACTTGAACTGCATACAAACATTCTACCCTTTTACCTGCTGTCCTCCCACCCCTCCTGGTGTCCACAAGCCAGCCAGTACCCTCTGTGTCTGGTTGCTGAGATTTCTGTGTCAGAACAATACACTGATTTCAGCCATGCCAATGCCCTCTGGGCTGTGAGGGAGAAGTGGGCTTCCTGGGCAGCATCTCTCACATCTGGGGCAGTGGTTGGATGCTTTTTCCCGCGTGGGAAAGTTTGTGAGCTTGAAGAGGTCTGTCTTGGCACTGAGCTTTTCTCTCTTTGCTGAGGGTTGGTGCAGAAATGTGAAAGAGATCTTCTCTTGTGGATGCATCTCTTCTCAGATATTTTGCTCCATCGAGGTACTGAAATCTTTCAGCTGGATTCCCACGTTCCCATAAAGGTCATCTCATGTGTCAGTGGTTTGAGAGTTGAACTTCTTATCCCACCATCTTGCTGACTGTCACTAGTGTTTTGATGTTTCAATCTTTGAGCCACCTATATTTTATTTCACTTAAAGATATGACATGAGGATACAAGTTCATAGTTTGTTTGTTTTTTGAGGCACTTTGCTACTTGCACAAACACTATTAGCCAGCAATCCATCCTCCCCCAAACGAAGAGTCCATGTTTTCTTCTGTCCGAAATTTTTATTCTTTTTCCCAGTTCTGTCTTCATAAAGATGAACCACTACTTTTCAATTCTATAGTTTTATACTATATACATTTAATAATATTTTATTTGTTTATTTTTAAAGAAAGGAGAAAGGGAAGGAGAGAAGGAGAGAAACATCATCGTGTGGTTGCCTCTTTTGCTCCCCCTACTGGGGACTTGGTCCACATCACAGGCATGTACCCTGACTGGGAATTGAACTGGTGACCCTCTGGCTCACAGGCTGGCACTCAATGCACTGAGCCACACCAGCCGGGGCAGTTTTATAATATATTTTAATTGTGAAGGAGCTGTAATTTTTTTCAGTAAAGAGAACTGAAGAGGACATTTCATGAACTGGAAAAAGAGCTGGCAGCTAACAACAAAGAGGTAGTTCAAACTAGGTGGTTCCCATGATCTCCTCCCAGCACACCTTCCCCCTGCGAGCTTGAACTGATTGGCAAGTATTTTGTTGCTTATATTGCTTCTGGCTGCTAACCCTCATCATTACACCAAAGGGTCAGCTGCCCAAAGTAGCTTCCCTGGCCAGGAAGAAGAGACTCCAGGCCACCTCTTCTGAACCACGACGTCCTTTACTCTCTGGTCCCCTGGGCAATGACCCTGGGAGGCCCTCCAAAGAGACTTTTGCCATAAACTGCTGATGAGTTGCCTGGTCATGTTGAGTTCAGGCCCTCCTTTGAAATCCCACCCAGGAGAGAACCAGGTGGCTGTGGACCTCTCTAATAGTTCAGGGATAATGCCAATAGAAGGCCTCAGTTACCAGGACCAGGGAACAGAGAACAGCAAGCTTCAGGGGAGAGAAAGCAGCATCTATAAAAATGCCCCTGAGGAGGAGGCAAGTTGAATAGGAAGCCCATTAACAGCAGCCTCAGGTTCTGCGTGCAGAGAGCTCAGAGGGTCAAAGTGCATGAATCAGAGTGGGGCGCATAGTAGCCACCCCACTGCAGTAATCCCATCTGATGAATGTCCTTCATTTCAAATATTTTAAAATGGGAAGTGCATTTACTTTTATTACTAGAGCAGGAGAAATATATTAAGGTACACTAAGACTCCCCATCTTTATCTACCTGTCCCCTAACCCACGGTCCACAGGTGACCACTTCATTGTTTTATTGCACACTCTTTTAGAGTTTCTTTCTGCAAATGTAAGGAAATAGTCTCCTGTTCTCTCTGCTCTTAACCAGAGGCAGAACGTTAGCACATTTTCTTCACCATTTGTTTTCATCTAAAAACATCCATTTGATGACTCTGAATGACCTCCACTTCCCTGATTGCCCTTCAGTGGGTGTCCACACCACACAGACATCTCCTGTGTCCTGAACTTTGCAGCCTGTGTTCAATTGTCCCTTCTCCTCAGGCACAGTTTGATGATGTTTCCCAACTGGAAGGTAGTCAGTCTTGTCAGAAAGCCACCTGCCCAGGTCAGCCAACCCTCTACCCTGGTCCCAGTGAAACCCTGACCAGTGTTTGCCTACAGGGGCCGGCCCCACAGATGCAAGTGGTTCAGACGTTCCTGTGATACTGACTGACTAACCACCCTGTGCCCAGAAGCTACAGGATGACCATCAGGAGCTGCAGATGGAAAAGTGGATGCAGCAGAGGGAAAATAATGAGCTGGAGGAGGAAAAGGAGAAGATGCAGATGGAGAATGAGAAACTGCAGAAGGAAAAGGAGAAGATTCAGGTAGAGAATGAGAAACTGCAGAAGGAAAATGAGAAGCTACAGAAGGTGAATGAGAAGCTCCAGAAGGAAAAGGAGAGGCTGCATGACATCCTGTTTCAACTACATGTAACAGCTTTCCAATCCCAGCACCACATTATTTCCCTCAGAATCCAGGTGCAACAACAAGCCAGGCTCATTGTCTCACAATGGATGGTAGGTCTGTCCCTCATCCCAGGCAGCCTCTGGTGCCCCTAGGCCTCTTCCCCACAAGGACCTCTTTAGATTCCTCTGGACTTCCTGCTACGGGTCTCATTAGTCACGAATTTTAAGGAGGGAGGAATCTTGAGGCTGGAGGGGCACAAAGGGGTGAGGATGCAGCCTGCCTTCCTCCAGGCTGGAGATGTGCCCATTGTACTCAGGGGCTGCAGGCACAGGGGTTCACACTGATACCAAAGACCACATTCAATGCTAGCACCCAATTGACACTTGGCTTGTTCCTCCATGTAAGCCCCAAACCTCCCGTTCAAAGTAGACTTTCCTTCTCCTCATTGCCATTTGACCCATAGTGAAAGAGGAGTGATGAAGAAGTCAAGTGCCTCACAGAAGTCCACACAGTGCACTCTGTAGTGATGGGGGTCAGATTCAACCTCAGCACAGCAAGCGGGCTGGAAGCTTGTGCACTTCTCACTGGGTTCTCAGACCTAATTTCTTCATCAATACACTTCTGATAAATTAACAGCCTCTGAAGCAATGGTCATATAAACTAATTTGATAAAAGGCACCCCTGTCTTTTACTCAGCACCCCTCTCCTAGACCTTGTCCCATGACATTTTGCCTATTGCCCATTATTCTCTGCCCAGCCAGGCTCACCTCCCCAACCTGAGCCCCAGGTCTGTAGAGAAGTGTATCTTTCCTCAGCTGAGCCCTCCTGTGGGCTCAGGTCCTGGCTCTGGTTCTGACAACACCTTCCCCACAACTTCCTAGGAGCAGGGCTTCCACTGTCACTGTCTATCCATTGTCTCTGTACTTGCCCCCCTTACTGTTGATGCTTTTCTGTTCTCCCAGCTGCACTTTACACAGTCACATATACTACCTACTCCTCTGCTGTTCTTTTTCACTGTCACCTCCCAAAACAGTAAGCTCTTCAGTACTGTGGATCTCAGGTCTCAGTCCCAGAGTTTCTTCGTTATGTTACTAAGAACTCTTCCTTCTAAATGTTTCAGTTAGGAATGTATTGGCTAAACAAAAGAAAATAGGGTGCTCTTTTCAAATTGAACCACCAAATGAAGTGACTGCTTCTGGCATTGTTTTACCAGCACATTGATGCCATTGGAAATCCAGACTCTGTTTCTCTTTTTACCATCTTCTACATGTTTACATTTTGTTCTTGAGCTTGCTCTCATAGTTGCAAGATTGCTGCTATAGCGGGAACTATCACACCCATATTTTATGGAAGAAGTTGGTGTGAAGGTCTTTTTCCAAGATTTCTGCTAATATTGTATTGAAAACAGCTCTATCTCATGCAGAACTATAAGTGCAAGGGAGCCTAGAAAATGAACAGTTTGTTTTATAGTGTCTAGAATAGAAAGAGGCAAAGGAGGAAATAGTTGGATGAATCATTAGCCAGTAAGTACTAGAAAACAACTCAACTTAAGTAGAAGAGGGAATCTGTGATGAGGGTAGATATGGTGTCCCCTGGAACTCAAGATAGAGGAGCAGCTGAGTATGGGAATAAGCTAGAACCAGGGACATGAAGATGGTCAGGAGTTTTCCTCTGCTGTGTGTCTTGTTCCTTCCTTTATGTCTGAATCAGTTTTGAGGTTATTCTGAAGATCAGCTTCCATTCCTTATCTGTTCCATGTGAGAAAAACAAACAAACAAACAAACAAACAACCCCAAACCAGTTGGCTGCCATCATCTCTTGGCTTTACACTTTACCAGTCTATGATTCCCTGCCCAGACCTGGACAGTCAGCTTTGGCTGTGGTGAGGGGTCACGCTGTCACATGTTTCTGCCTTATCCCCATGGAAGGGTAGCTGAAAGCAGGTCTGGCTGCCTGTTGCTCCAAAAGCTAAT
>NW_025333752.1:0-5448 GCF_019186645.2 Phyllostomus hastatus
GAAGAAATCTCCGAAGACTGAGATCAGTTTGATGTCAACTTTATTGGCCAAGCTTAACCTGCGCAGGGGCGAACTTCCCAAATGAGACCGTGAGTCTCGCGGCTCGCAGAGCCGCCAAAATGGAAGTCGCGCCTGGCTTACAAACTACTGGGGGCTTTATAGAGGCTAGCAAGCAAGCGAGGGTTACAGAAGCAGATGTGGCTGTTAGTCATTGGCTTATTCACACAAAGCAGAAACCTCTGATTGGTAGAGGTTGTTGTTGGCGGGCAGATCTTGGCGGGTAGTCTCTAGGGCAAAAAATAACTCTCAACTAGGAGCGGTTAGTTGTTTATCTAATCTTTGCTCACCACATTCTGGTGCACTCTGTGCCCCTGCTCACCCTAAGCTTAGGCGAACATCCTATTGTGCAGCTCTGTACTTTTCCATTTCCTTGTTTCCCTTAACCTTCCCTGTGGTTTATAGGCAATTTCGATGGATCCCACATTCCCTCCTTCTCTTCTTCATTCGTCAAACCCTTGACTCATGTTCCTCTTGCGGGAGGATTGTATAGGGGCTGAGATAAGACCATGAGTTTCACTGTTTCAATCCTACTCTGAATAAAGGCTAAAAGCTTATTCAGAATTATTGGTCCTAGGGTTAGGGCTAATAGGAGGAGAATTAGAGGTCCAGCTAGGGCTGATATCAGCGTGGTTAGCCAGGGTGAGGTTCTGTATAGGGAAGAATACCAGGAGGATGACTCAGTTTCTTGTTCTCTGTCTTTAAGGCGTTTTGTGAGCACTTTTATACTCTCTCTAATAATTCCTGAGTGGTTGGCAACTTTTCCCTCAGCTATCTCTAGGGCCTTGGTCAGCCCTATCAGTTCCGCCCTTTGCGCAGAGGTCCCAGCAGGCAGTGCCCTTTGCCACAGGACCTTATCTCCTGTGGTCACTGCTGCCCCTGCATACCGCTGTCCATCCTTGATAAAACTGCTCCCATCAGTAAAGAGGGTCAGGTCTACCTTTTCATACGCCTGATCCCTTAAGTCTGGGCGGGAGCCAGTTACTGTGTCGAGGACTTGCTTACAACTGTGGACCACAGTGGAGTCTGGTACTGGCAGCAGGGTGGCGGGATTCAGGGCAGTAGTCTTGAGGAATTGTACCGCCGGAGGGTTCAGCAGCTGTGCCTGATACTGTGTCAGCCGCGCATTAGACAGCCACCGGTCCGGGAGGGGACCGTAGGGACCTGTTCGATGTAATGCTCTCCTATGACCTGGATGTCCTGCCCCAGGGTCAACTTGCCTGCTTCCTTAACTAGTAGGGACGTGGCTGCAATAGCCCTTAAGCAGGCCGGCCATCCTGACGCCACAGGATCCAGTTTCTTTGACAAGTAGGCTACAGGCCTTTTCCATGGGCCTAGAGTCTGACTCAGTACACCTAGGGCTGTACCCTCCTTCTCAGCGACATATAGTTGGAAGGGCTTGGTTAGATCAGGCAGGGCTAGGGCTGGAGCTGATACTAAGGCCTCCTTCAAGGCCAGGAAGGCTTGTCTTCCTTCCTCTGTCCATGTAAAGGAGTCCTCCCTACCTCTGGTTAGGTCATGCAGGGGTCTTGCTATGTTTGCAAAACCCAATATCCACAACCTGCAATAGCCTACAGCCCCCCAGGAATTCTCGTACTTGCCTTTTGGTGGTTGGTTCCGGGATCTGCAGGACCGTCTGGATCCGTTGGTCTGACAAGGCCCTCAGTCCTTTTCTCAAGTCATATCCCAGGTAACTCACGGTTTGGGTTGCAATTTGGGCCTTCTTGGCTGACACCCGGTAGCCCATCCTCTCGAGGTCCTGGAGCAGGTCCAGTGTGGCGGTCTCACACTCCTCTTGTGTCTGAGCCGCCACCAGGATGTCGTCCACGTACTGGAGGAGGACTATCGCCGGGTGGGTCCTCCGAAACTCTTGGAGATCTTTACCCAGGGCCTCATTGAAAATGGTTGGTGAATTCTTGAACCCTTGGGGGCAACCCGGGTCCAGGTAAACTGTCCTATTAGTCCATTGTCGGGGTCATTCCATTCGAAAGCAAATATTTCCTGACTCTGGGGGGCTAAGGGTATGCAGAAGAAGGCATCTTTCAAGTCCAAAACAGAATAGTGGGTATGTGTTGGGGGCAACGAGCTCAGGAGGGTATATGGGTTTGGCACAGTGGGGTGTATTGTTTCAACCCGGGTGTTTACTTCCCGTAGGTCCTGGACCGGTCGGTAATCTTGGGTCCCAGGCTTTTGGACAGGGAGAAGGGGGGTGTTCCATGCCCGACTGGCACTTTCTCAATATACCTGCTTCTAGTAGCCCAGCCGCAGGTGCCCCGCAATCCCCTGTCTGGCCTTTGCTGGGACGGGATACTGTCTAATTCGGACCGGCTGGGCCGCACTGGTCAGCTGAACCAGTACCGGCGGTTGGTGAGCAGCCAACCCGGGCGGGTTTGTCTCTGCCCATACCCCTGGTACCTGCGTCCGCAGTTTCTCTAGGGCCTCATTCCCCTTCCTCACGCCATCCGGAAGCACCGCCAGCAGATATTCTTCGGATAGGGGAACCGTCACCTTCATGCAGGGTCTCCTCCGATGTTCCTTCTGGCTCGAAGCTTATAGTGGCGTGGAGCTTCTGCAGCAAATCCCTCCCGAGCAACGGGAACGGACATTCTGGAATGACTAGGAAGGAGTGAGTGATGGTCCCTTGCCCCAGATCGGTGATTCTGGCCGCCCGTCCCAGGGGGTATGCCTCACCCTTACCCGTTGCCCCTATAATTTTTGTGGTTGCCTTCTGAATTTGCCCCTGTGGTTGTTTCAAGACAGAAAAGGTGGCTCCCGTGTCGACCAGGAAGTTTACTGGCTTCCTTCGACATTTAAGGTGACCATGGGCTCCTGGGAGCCGACGAGTATGGAGCCCCGGCCCCGTCAGTCTAAGGTTTGAAGCAGCACTGCAGGGCTGGCCTCTTTTGCCCTCAGCTTAGGACAATTTTTTCTTCCAGTGCCCCTTTTTTCTTTGCAGAACGCGCATTGGTCCTTGTCTACTCTGGGCCGCTGGCCTTTTGGCTTTCTTTTCCTCTCTTCTTTCTGTGGGCCTGCCTGGGCCGCGATCAGGATTTTTGCTACTTCTTTTGCCCTTCCTACTTCTGGGTCGTCTCTGTTCACGTACACCTTCTGAGCAATTTCTACGAGCTTGCTAATATTCTCTCCTTCAAATCCTTCAATCTTTTGTAATTTCTTTCTAATATCAGGAGCTGCCTGGGTCACAAAGGCAATGTTCAGAAGCCGCCTGTTCTCAGGGGCCTGTGGGTCTAATGGGGTGTACACCCGGTAGGCTTCTATCAGCCTCTCTAGAAAACTAGCCGGGGATTCTTCTCTCCCTTGAATTACCTCACTAACTTTACTAAAATTTGTTGGTTTCTTGGCTGCTGCCTTCAATCCCCTTAACAGAGCCCGGCGGTATTGGAGGAGCGCATCCCTTCCCCCACTCGTGTTGGGATCCCAATTTGGGGGCTGCTCAGGTAACATATCTTGCACTTCCCTCCTTCCCACCGCAGTTTCTCCTTCCTCTCCCATAACTGCTTTGACAGCTTCCCTCATTATTCTATCTCTTTCTTCCGAGGTGAACAGAGTTTGCAATATTTGCTGACAATCATCCCACGTTGGCTGGTGGGTTCTAAATATGGTCTCTAGCAAGGAAATTAATCCCTGCGGCTTCTCAGAAAACGGGGGATTCTGCAGCTTCCAATTGTATAAATCACTAGTAGAGAAGGGGACATAAACCAGCCGCGGTGGTGCATGTAACGGGGCGTCCGGAGCCGGTGGCACCTCCCTAAGTGGCAAAATGGCGGCGCCACCTGGGTGTGGTGCTGAACCTAAAATGGCGGCGCTATCCGATTTTGGCGCCAAACCTGTGCCCCCCATACTGTAGCGCCACCGCTGGGTATGAGGTGGACTCTGTATTCCCTCTCTCCCTCCGCCCGAGGAGTCTGGCAGGGGCTGGCGATACGGGGGAGGAGCGGAGGGAGCTAACAGCGGGTCTTCTGGTACTTCGGGCAGAACAGGATATAACTTCCTCCCTCCCCCCGTTCCCCTGTCTCTGCTGAGGCCGGCGCCCCTTCCCGATCTGGGAGTGAAGAGTCTGCCTGGGTGCCATTGCCACACAGAGAGCCCTTTTCTTTCCCCGCCCATTAGATTGGCACCGGCGGATATACCCCGGACGATCAGTGGCTATGTCTACCCACACATCTATGTAGACCATCTGATCTGGGTGGGGGGTCGCATACACCACCCGCCGAACCGCGAACAGGAGGGGCAACTCAAAAGTCCCCTCCGTGGGCCACCCCCACGTCGAAGGTCGGCCACTCAAGTTCACTGAAGGTTCGCAGGGTCTCTGGGTCGGGTGGAGGACCTCCGTAGCCCCGAGCGCGATTCTGAAAGTCAGAAAAGTTGTTTAGCAAACACTCCAGGGCCGTACTCGCGGTGGAGCCTCCTTGTCCCATCTTGGGCTGGTATGGGGCCTCTAGGATTAAAGCAGTAATTACAAAGACAACCCACGCAACGAAGGCAAGACCAAAAAAGTCTGAACACAGCAAGGGTCTCTCACTCCGGGCATGTGATTTCTAGTATCTCATAACCACTCTTTTCACTCATACACCATCAGGCCGCGGCACACCTCAGTCTGTCCACACACACACTTCGCTAGCGCGTTCAGTCGCGGCGCAAACCGAAATCAATTGCCAAATGCGACCTAGTCGCGGGAGCAAAAGCTCCGGTTCTCGAGAGCGTCCTCTCCTTGAGAACCCCGCGGGTGGACTACCGCGACGTCTCGCCTACCACCTCGCGGCTCTAGTGAGTCTAGACTCCCAAACCAAATTCCGCGGCAAGCTTACCCGGGTTTCACTTTCTCAGCCTCCGAAGACTCGCCTTCTATCTCGCTGGGGCCTCCAAAAATGTTGTATCCAAGTTGCGAGCGAAAGAAATCTCCGAAGACTGAGATCAGTTTGATGTCAACTTTATTGGCCAAGCTTAACCTGCGCAGGGGCGAACTTCCCAAATGAGACCGTAGTCTCGCGGCTCACGCAGAGCCGCCAAAATGGAAGTCGCGCCTGGCTTACAAACTACTGGGGCTTTATAGAGGCTAGCAAGCAAGCGAGGGTTACAGAAGCAGATGTGGCTGTTAGTCATTGGCTTATTCACACAAAGCAGAAACCTCTGATTGGTAGAGGTTGTTGTTGGCGGGCAGATCTTGGCGGGTAGTCTCTAGGGCAAAAAATAACTCTCAACTAGGAGCGGTTAGTTGTTTATCTAATCTTTGCTCACCACATTCTGGTGCACTCTGTGCCCCTGCTCACCCTAAGCTTAGGCGAACATCCTATTGTGCAGCTCTGTACTTTTCCATTTCCTTGTTTCCCTTAACCTTCCCTGTGGTTTATAGGCAATTTCGATGGATCCCAC